>NC_057799.1:314420943-314431991 GCF_018294505.1 Triticum aestivum
CGTTTCGTCCGTTTTGCGGTACGCCACACCCCTCCCGATCAACAGGACCCCCATTTCGACCGTAGGAGGTCCGTTTCCTCCGTTTTGCGGTACGCCACACCCCTCCCGATCAACAGGACCCCGTTCCGAACGTAGGAGGTCCGTTTCCTCCGTTTTGCGGTACGCCAGGCCTCGTTTCCATCGCCTATTCCGTCCAAGCCCTCCCGATGAACACGACCACGCATTCCGTTCTGACCCAGCCGGTTGGCTCCCACGCGTTCCGTTGCCTCCCGATGAACACGACGCATTCCGTTGCCTCCCCATGAACACGACGCATTTCGTTGCCTCCCCATGAACACGACGCATTCCGTTGCCTCCCCATGAACACGACGACGACGCTGTTTCTCCATTCCGACCCAGCCATGTACACGAGCCCTGGCCGTACGTATGCGCGAGTAGGCGTTCGAGACCCCGCCCGTATGTACACATACGTGGCCGTATTTTCTTTCTTGCACCCTGGCCGCTGTACGTACATGTACATGCTACGTGCGCGCCTCTACTGCGACACGTGCTCGCCTCTACATCCACCAGGATATATGTACGTACACGTTCGCGACCAGAATGACAACGCTACGTACGCTTCGACCAGGTGGGTCCCGACTGTCAGGCACTTCCTTGCGTGCGAAGATGTAGCTGGTGGGTCCCAGCAGTCAGGGGGAAACATTTTTTCGTGAAATACGGTGGCCCGTCTGGTGGAGGAATAATTATTTTGCACGTAATAAGGAGGCACTTCCTTGCTGCGGCCGTGGACCCAGCTGTCAGCCTCTCCACGTACAGTCCACGTCCGATGGAAGCCGTTCCTTGACCATGTTGACCACGCCGCACCGAGAGCACCAGGGCGGTGGACGACGGCGAGGCCTAGGAAGGGGATGACACGGAGCCGGGGAAGACGCGGCAGTGGATGCCCACAGGTAGAGGAGTACGAGGGTTCACTGGTTCGCTGCGGTGTGGCTGCCGTCGCCGCAGAATAACAGGGTGTGTGGGTGAGTAGAGGGATGGCCTGGCCAGCGGTGGGAGTAGTAGGGGCGGTGAGGCCTCCGCCGCATCATAGCCGGCAACGGGAGGCAGGAGCACGAGGCACGACTGGCGCTGGTTTGGGTGGCTGGAGCAAGAAGACAAGAGGTTGAAGAAGCACTACGGCCGTTGGATGGACATCGTACGGTCACTGGAGCTAGAATCGTGCATATTGACTAAGTTGACAAAGCCCTCTGTCCCTGTCAACTTAGTAGGCCCACAAGTCAGCCTGCCACTATACTGGGTCCCAGCTAACAGGGGGGGTATTCATTTTTTTGTGCACAATAAGGAGGCACTTCCTTGCATGTGAAGATATAGCTGGTGGGTCCAAGCTGTCAGCGGCGGTAACGTTTTTTTCCGCGAAATACAGAAGCCCTTTTGGTGGGTCCCTGATGTCAGGTGGAGGAATCATTATTTTGCACGTAATAAGGTGGCATTTCCTTGCATGCGTCTGTGGACCCAGCTGTCGGCCTCTCCACGTACAGTCCACTTCAGATGCATGTCGATCGTTGACCACGTTGACCAGGCCGCGCCGAGAGCACCAGGGTGGTGGACGACGGCGAGGCCTAGGAAGGGAACGACACAGAGGCAGGGAAGACTTGGCAGTTGTTTCCCACGCGGAGGGGAGTACGACTTTACGAGGGTTTACTGGTTCGTCTGCCGTCGCCGGAGAATAACAGCAGGTGTGGGTGAGTAGAGGGATGGCTAGGCCAGCGATGGGAGTACGGTGGGGCGGTGAGGCCTGCGCGGTAGCAGAGCCGGCCGCGGGGAGGTGGGAGCAGGCAGTCCCGCCGGCGCTTGTTTGAGCGGCTGGAGCAAGAAGAGCAGAGATTGAAGAAGCACGACGGCCGTTGGATGGCCATCCAACAATCACTACTTGTGCGTCAACCTTTTTTTAGGAAAGCCTCAAATCTGTGGAAAATAGCATACAACCCATCTGCCATTATTTCTAATAATTTACAGCCCATTTGCTAATTATTAAGGGTTTTTTGGAGCCCATATTCTTTTTGTTAGCATTACAGCCCATATTGTGGCCACGGTTAAAAAATTATACGAAATTTTGCATATTTCAGTGCGGTTCGAACTGTTTTTAATCCCGAAATTTTGACTCACATTCAAACTGATTTTAAAAATAAATGTATATCAATATAAAATCCAACAAATTCTCCACGCATAAAAATTAATGTAATTTAAAATCTTGAAATGAAAAAAAAAATATTTGAAACTAATTGCCGGTTTGATGTGTTTTAAAAATGTACAACCCATTTCTCATTACTGATGGGCCATTTTCTCGGCCAGCCGAATAAAAGCTCTCCTCGTCTTGAAAGATTTGCAGCCCAACAGGCCTGACAAAGCGACTTACTTGGCAAATCACAAAAAAACTAGGCTGTGGCCATGGACCCAGCTGTCAGCCTCTCCACGTATAGTACTCTTCCGATGGAATGTCGTTGACCACGCCGCGCCGAGAGCACCAAGGCGGTGGACGACGGCGAGGCCTAGGAAGGGGATGACGCGGAGCCGGGGAAGACGCGGCAGTGGATGCCCACGCGGAGAGGAGTACGAGGGTTCGCTGGTTCGGCTGCGGTGTGAGGCTGCCGTCGCCGCAGGGCCTGGCTAGCGGTGGGAGTAGTAGGGGGCGATGAGGCCTCAACGGCAGCACAGCCGGCCACTGGAGGCAGGAGCAGGCGGTCTCCCCGACGCTGGTTTGGGCGGCTGGTGCAAGAAGAGCAGCGATTGAAGAAGCAACAGGACCGTTCGATTCAAATCCAAGGTTACTGCTACTAGAATCGTTTGCTGACTAAGTTGACAAGCCCTGCGTACGCGTCAACTTAGTAGGCCCACAGGTCAGCCTCCCAACCGGTGCGCCCCAGATGTCAGTGGGAGGAATCATTTTTTTGGCGTAATAAGGAGGCAGTTGATTGCGTGCAGCCAGGCCAGCGGAGAGAGTAGGGTGGGCCGGGGAAGCCTGCACGGCATCACAGCGGGCCACAAGAGGAGGGAGCAGGCAGTCCCGCCGGTGCTAGTTTAGGCGGCTGGAGTAGGAAGATCGGAGATTGAAGAAGCACGTCGGCCGTTGGATGGACATCCAACAGTCACTACTGCTAGAATCGTGTGTTCACTGACAAAGCCTTGCGTAAACAAGTCAGCCTCGAAATCTGTGGCATGTACAACCCATTTGCTATTATTTTTATAATTTTTACTCATTTTCTAATTCATATGGAATTTATTGCAGCCCGTTTTCCATTTTTAGAATTGCTGGCCATTTTCTGGTCAGTACCAGGGTCAAAAAATTAACTAAATATGTGGGAAATTTTGAAAATTCACAATTTTTTGCTGGGGAACGAAATATTCTTAATCCAAAAATTAATAGCCATACTAAAACAAATTTAAAAATAAATTAGTACTATGTCATGTTAAATCCAATGAAATACGTATAAGATATCAGTGAAGAACAAAAACAAAAAAAGAAACTTATATCCCATTTGCTATAATTTTTTTGGAATTTTCAACCCCTTTTGATATTACTTTTAACAGACATTGACCATACTCTTAAGCCAGGCCGGAATGCATCCCTCCTCGTCTTGAAAGATTTGCATCCCAGTAATTCGGAGAAAACAAATAGGCCTAGCTTGGGTATTCTTCAAAAAGAAATACTGGGCTACCTATTTTCCCAAAGAACTGGTGCATGAGCATTTAGCTTTATTTATTTACTTATTTATGTTTAGGGGACCATGAGCATGTACCTGGGCCGGATTCATGTGAGAGCATCCCTTCTAGTTAATTATGGGCTTCTCTATTGGGCCTTCATCAGTGGGCCGCATGTTATCAACAAGTGGAAAATGTGTTCCGTACGAAAAATAGTATGCGCTACGTACGGTACGGGGCACTAAAGGATCGAACCACGCAACGACTTCCAAAACATTGTGTTTGTCGTTCTAACAACACATTTATTCAACCAACAGACGAAATATACTACTGATTGTACATTGAAAACAACAGCAGCAGCAACCAGGGCTGGGGGTGCAACAGAAGCAGTAAGCAGGCCAGAAGAGTGAAGACACGTCTCTCTCTTCCAAACCAAACATCAGCCATCATTACAAAAGGGCTACCAAAAAAGAACAAGTGTATGCATCAAACTAAATAAAGATCCTACTACACCAAGTGTACGCATCTAACTAACTGGCTCAGTTAGACGTTAGTATTTATTAAGATGCGGAGATTGGCTGACGGCTTGAACCAGATGGGTGCCTGACGGGGGAAACTCCAGCTAGCAGGTCGAAGTCTGATACTTGCGACCCTCTCTCCTAGTTTGGGATGCAGAGCATGGTGGCACATATCAGGGTATGGTGCATGCAGAGACGCATGGTATGCTGTGTACACACAGTTTTTCCTGATGAACGAAACCGCGCTGCCATCATGATCCTTGCCGTCGGTTATCTCCTGGTTAATCGGATAATTCAGTCCGACAAACAGAGAGCGTGTACCAAGGCTACTTACCAGCCTCCAGTCAAAAATTCCTGAAGGCTCAGAGAAGCTGGGATCCTGCTCAAAGACCTTGCAGTGACTGTGATTGTATTCCGCGAAACAACACGTCCGGTACGTGCGAACGATCATCAATCTTTCGCCGTCGTCTGATCGAGCCAGGAACCACCTGCAACTGTCATGCCGCTTTTCTTTGAAAGGTTCTGGGATTAGGAAGGGTAGGGACACCAGGCGGCCTACAACATCATATCAAGTTGGAGTCAAATAAAAAAGGGCTCTTGATTTACTCAATCTTAAGAACAGCATGTTATGAGCATGAATATTTTTTTAGCAAATGTTGACAGTAATATAAGCAAGCCATCATGATATCATAGGAAAGTAACATACTGCTGTAACAGCCGTTTGTAGCGATGACTGGAGTAGGCCAGCAATACATCCAGCCAGAGAAGGAGTTGACAGCGTAAATGAAGCCCTTGTGTTCAATGGCATCAGAGAACCATGGAGGATGTATGATCCTGCGATGGACGTGCAGATTTATCCACTTATCGTAGTGACCTGTCAGATAGGCGAGACCGCGGTTGAAGAACGCAATTAGCCTGAAGTCTTTATAATTCGAAGATCTTGTGGGCACTTGGCAGATTACAACCTTGAGGAAATCAAACTTGGTATCATGTTGGCTACTGTAAGATTCCGAGTATTCTGGGCCACGGTGCCAAAGCAGTGCAGTGTTAATCGAAGGAAGGGGGATCAATCACCAGGTGTAGACCTCCACGAGCATCGAGCTGCCACGACCGTCGACGAGCACCATCCAAGACGTGTTCATGCCGACCCAGTACATACCGTTAATGTAGTTGAGGCTGACGGGGATCGGATCGCAGTCAAGGGGGTTGATGCTCGCCACCCTACGATCGTTATGCTGCGTGACACGCCATTTCTGAAGATCAGGCGGCATCAGCAAGCAAGGAACTAGCTTAAAAAGCTCCAGCCTAAGGGCTTTGAGTGAACGGTACAGCCCCGACGAGCACGCGGCGAGCGGCATGGTACTGAGATTGTCCACACGCGAAACAATGAGCTTGATTACCTCTGTGGGGAGCGAATTCCAGCCACTCTTTCGGCGGACGCTGCTCGGTTCTGCCATTGTTAGTGCTTGGGTTTCGGACGAGGGGGGGAGGCGCCTTAGCGGGGATGGAAGATTGGACGAGATTATGTGCGGACAAAGATGGAGAAGCGAATATGTGCTACGGGAAGTGGACAAGTGATGATGACTATAGCACGCCGCTTGACTTACGAGACACATACCAGCAGCGTAGGGTCATGTCGATGCTAGACAACTTGCTTGAGTGATCACAGTACTGGTACTCCCTACAGTGCTATGCCCTAACTTGCTTGAGTAGAGTAGTAGAGTAGGACTCTGCTCTACTACTAGCACCGGAGGAGTAGTATATTCTAATCTAAAATAGTTACAAACTTCAATGCCCGAGTGTGGAACGACTACAAACCGTGCTCAAAGACCGTGTCTACGTGGTGTTTGGACATGGGCGACAACCTCAACGCCAACGGTGCTGCTCCCGTTGCACCGTATGTGTTTCTGTCCTTCTTGTTCGAAATCGTGGTAGAATTCATGTTTCTACTCTGTATCCTACTACTATGCTAGTCCACATGATTAGTTTCATCTCTGTTATAGCCGTCATGATTTATTTTGTGCTTATTCGGATTAAATCTCGTAGTAACTTGCTCATATATTCAACTGGCGCAACGTCCCCTACAGCCACTCTCATTTCGTGGACGGCCTGCAGTTCAGTAACAGCTACGTGGGCATATTTGTTGGAGTAAATTGGGGGAGCGAAGGGGTGGAAATATTGCTGGTCACAACGGATTGGACGAGCGTGGGGGGAGGAGAGTCATGCATGCATATTTTTCACACGGGGTGGAGTGGTGGGACCGCCGGAGGGAGAAGGAGAGTTTGGCAGGCATATTGTTTCCACACATGGAGAGGAAAAGATTTAGAGATGAACGGGCTTCCTGTAGGTATGGGGAACGGTGCATAATAAGTCATCTTGCATGCCGGGCTAGGTATAGTCTCAAGTCATTAAAAACATACACGCCCCACACATGTTCATATTTCAAGGTGCACTAAATTATTGCATGCGGTGATTAACGCTGGCCATAATGGTGGTATCTTAGCTGGTATCATGCACACGGGAATAGCAAACATGCTGATGTGGCAAAGAATTAAAGAAGAGAGGGGGGTTAGAGTAACTAGTGTTCATGCATGCATTGGTAAACACATTTTTTTGTGAAGAACGACAGCACTAGTTGAGTACTTTTGCAGACTTCAAAAACTATTCCGCCGCCTCTACTATCTTGCTAAGAGTAGGTGAAATTTTTGAATCGAGCCCTTTAAACTAGAAGGGAGGTAGTGGTACTCTAAGACTGGTCATAGTGGGGAGTAACTTAGACTAGTAACATGCATATGTTACTAGTCTATGTTACTACCTCTATAGTGCATAGTATCATAGATTAGTATCATAGGTGGTCTCATTTATTGCCATGCATGACACATAGTAGCATCACATTTATTATGTTACGGTATCTACCTATGTTACTATAACCATCTCTCTCTTCTTTAATTGCCTACCACATTAGCATGTTTGCGTTACCCCCACTATGGCCAGCCTAATAGCTAACCTTGTTGTGATGACAAGATAGGACATGGCACGCACCTGGACGGAGGAACTAGTCTGCATTGTGCATTTAAGTTTTGTCTGAAGTCAATGTACCTCTACTTTCACCAGACTTATAGAAAAATGTGTCAACATTCACAATGTCAAATCAATATTTTTACACTCATTATAAAACGTAGTTCTTATACTCATTATAATCAGTATTGTAGATATTGATATTTTTAGTATAAATTTGGTCGTGGGATTTCATTGATGCCTGTCAAAGCGTGGAGGAAGCGGAGCTTAGGGCTTGCGTTGCCGGTCTCTACATAGGTATTTCTCTTCATAATCCTGTAATTTTAGAGACTGATTGCGCTTTTGTGGTAGCGTCTCTTGCATCGGGGGACTATGACAGGTCTGCTATGCGTGACCAGAAGATGAAAGCGTTGAGCATCTCGAAGTTGATCAACAATGTTCAATTGTCAAAGATTAGCCGTTCGGCCAATAAGGTGGCACACTTAATCGCTAAGTATAGCTTTGAAAATAGATTAGATGGTATTCTTGTAAATAACATACCGCCCTGTGTGGTGAATATTATACCGAATGAGTGTACTGGTGTGGCTGCTTAATTAATATAAGGTGGTGTTCAAAAAAACGTATAAATTTGGTCAAACACTTTGCAAACGGTTGACGGGAGTAAAAAGGACCAGAGGGAGTATCATGCATGCGGAGTAGGCAAAAAAAAATTGCTTGTCTAAAAAAGGCAAAAAAAATTGCTCATTTATAGCCGGTCGAAGTCTCAGAGGGTGCGACCGCACGAGGGAGGCGAAGGTCGTGGGAGGCGCGACGTTTGACGGAATTAAGCGATGTTACATCCACGCGCCGGCATGGCGTGCGAACAGGCAGAAGCTATACCGTCAGGCCTACGATATGGGTCTAGTAGACATGACATCTAGTGGGTCCCGCATAGTTCTCGAGAACTCTTTGGGGGCTTGCAGCCATTTATCCACCGGGCAAGCCAGCAACCCCACGCCGTTCGCACGCCCTACTCGTCCCCGTCTTCTACCTTACATCAGTTCGCTCCCAGTCGTCCCATCCTTTCACATTAGTTCGCTCCCAGTTTTTTTTGCGGGGTACAATAGTTCAACTTCTCCTAACCCTCCTCCAAAATCCATGGCCTCCCAAATCTCCATGGTCACCGCTGATTACCAGGTTAGAGCCATCATCGGCAATCAGTTCATCGTCATCTACACACGTGGATCCGAGACGGTGAAAGCATGGCTTGCTCGCTTCCTACGCATGTTCAACAGTTCAACGGATGAGTGGGTCATTGGGCTAGATGTTGAGTACACCACAGTCCTGGGACGAGAGAAGGATCTAAAGGACGAAGAGAGGAAGAAGCCCGCCGTGATCCAGGTTTGCGTACATAACGTTTGCTTGGTCTACCACATATGCCATGCCGATGTTGAGTGCCAGGATTTTAAGAACTTCCTCAAGGACAAAAGAGTGAAATTCGTTACTGTAGGCTTTAAGAACGACATGATGTCCTGCGTCGGATAGGTCTCGTTGTAGGCCAGCCCTTCGATCTCCAGAAGTCAAGCCTGGTGTCCTCCTCTCAACCTTCAATGCTGACCCTGGCAGCAGCCATGATTGATCCTTCGTACGCTAAAATGAAGAAACCTCATCACGAGTTTCATCATGCATGGGAGTCGAAGACATTATATGAAGATCACATCCTGTATGCAGCAATGGATGCCTACCTTTGTTCAAATATCTACAAGGGTTGGATGAAGAAGCAGAGCCCAGTGTCCGGTTCAAGCAAACAAGCGTCAGCGAAGAGGAAGAGGAAGAGGGACGAGGACGAAGTCAAGGACGTGGACTCAGACTCTGTAGCAACCACACCGCAAACAGTCTAGTCTCTGTGCATCAGTGTCATCCCTGGATCGGTAATGCTGACACGCACAGTACTTTGAAGGATTTATAACAGAGTAGCAATCACACACTTATTACATCGAATAGTTCAAGAGAACTCAATACAAATAAATATGGCTTAAGGCCATCTAAAAACGATAACAGCGTAAGGCTTGGAAGATAAAGTGAGTCCATCAACTCCAACGGCATCACTGAGTATAAGACCACGACCTAAGGCTCCTTACTCGTCGTCTGAAAAGTCTGCAACATGATACGTTGCAGCCCGAAAACGGGTTAGCACATGGAATATGCTGGCAGAGTAACACATAGAGAGTAATGAACAGAATAATGATATCACTACATGCATATATGGCTGGTGGAAAGCTCTATGGTTACAGTTTTGCGAAAAGCCAATTTTTCCCTACCACAAAGGAATAAATTTTATTTAACTATCATGGTGGTTGTTAAACATTGAGAAGGTACCTCCAACTCAATCCCAATTAAGAACGTGATTAACCCAATCAAATTAAATTAAGTAGCATGATGATGAGATTCACATGATAATCCAAGAACTAGATACTCAAGACGTCCATAACCGGGGACACGGCTAACCATGATTAGTTTGTACACTCTGCAGAGGTTTGTGCACTTTTCCCCACAAGACTCGATCGCCTCCGCTTGATTTCTCGCACTACATGGTGTTTGAGAAACGGATGACCGAGACACAGTCTTTCAGAAACAATACTCTTTACTCCGGGTGGACAGTTACACCTACTTTCCCCTACATCTACTAGCCCACCTCTTCAAGAGGTCATGTAACCTACTCAACTATGCTAGAGACCATAATAGCTTGTGGCTGCACACGGATGTTTCTAGCATGAATAATCTCATGATCCCTTTGAGTCTGGGTGGCGGTCCATAGGATGATCACACGGGTACTCCGGGATATCCAAAAATACAGGCAACAATGGGTTCTCCAGGTGCCTCAATCCACCCAGATGTAAATTAAAGTAGCCACCTTAAGTTGAACCATTAATTAACAATCTCGCATCTGTCATGAAATACACTCAAACCCAATCCACGTCTACGAGCATAGCATAGCAATATAAGCAAACGTAGAAGTAACTCCCAAAGGTTTGATAGTAAACAGGGCAATAGGTACTACCTCATCTACTTCCCAAAACTCACATATTAATCAGATCCTAATCATGCAATAGTTTGAGGATTGATCTAATGCAATAAAACTGGGTGGTAAAGAGGTATGATCAAAGTGTTACTTGCCTTGCTGATGATCCGTGAAACCTAGAGACTCATAGTAGCCCGCTTCGCACTCCGGGTACTCTATCGCAAACAAACAATACATACATAAGAAATCAAGCAAGGGTGCATGAATAAAACTCAAAATAAGAGATCTAACCAGAAAGTTCAACTTAAGAACTCCGGTTTGCAAAAATAATCAAATCGAACGAAGCAACGAAACTCAAACGGCGAAAGAAACAAGCTTCGTTTACTAATCTGGACCTAAGTCAAATTTTACAGTAGCAAAAACTAGTTTGAGTTGGTTAAACAGAAAGAGGGTTTCGAGATGAAACTCTAGGCACTTGAATCGCCTGATTCTGATAAACGAGCGAAAAGATAAACTGAAACGAAAATCGGATCAGAAATCACGATCGAAAATAATCGCGGAAAATCCGAGAAAAATAAAAACTGACGAACAGGCTAACGAACGAACGTTCGCTGTCTGCGGTTAAACGACGAAAACCGTTCGTTAAAACGAACGTACGAACGGGCGTTCGCTATTTAGTTAAACCAGAAAAAATAAACCGATCTAATAAAAAAAGCATCTCGGTTTCGAAATAAAACCGAACGGTTTTTGAGAAAACCGGCGGCTACCTCGGTTCGCGTGACGGCGGCGGTGGCGAGCAACTCTGGCGGGGC
>NC_057799.1:314432620-314525962 GCF_018294505.1 Triticum aestivum
CGGATCCGGCGGCGGCGGCGCGGATCGGCTAGGGTTTCGGGTGGGCTGGCGGCGCTGGGTCTCGGGCTTTCAAAGGCCGGCCCGAAGAGTCCCGCTCGGGTACGGCCCGGAGTCGGTTGAATTTTTTTAAAATAATTCGGACGTGCAGAAAAAGTAAGAAAAGAAATACTAAACGGACTCCAAAAATCCCGAAATAAATTTTCCCCGTCCTCTAAAAATAAGCCGAACAAGATGAACATTTATTGGGGCCTAAAATGCAATTTGGAGAAACGCGCATTTTTCCTAATTCAAATAAAATCAAATAAAATCCAAATAAAATCAAATATTTGTTTTTAATATTTTTCCTCCAATATTTCATTATTTGTGGAGAAGTCATTTTATCCCCTCTCATATATTTTGATATGAAATATTTTCGGAGAGAAAAATAATTAAAACAAATGATCCTATTTTCAAAATTTGAGAAAACCCAAATATGAAAATAACGAAATCCCCATCTCTCTCCGTGGGTCCTTGAGTTGCGTAGAATTTCTAGGATCGCAAAACAAAATGCAATAAAATATGATATGCAAGAATGATCTATGTATAACATTCCAAATTGAAAATTTGGGATGTTACAAACCTACCCCCCTTAAGATGAATCTCGCCCTCGAGATTCGGGTTGGCTAGAAAATAGGTGAGAGTGGTCCTTCCGTAGATCTTCCTCTCGCTCCCAGGTGGCTTCCTCCTCGGTATGGTGACTCCACTGGACTTTGCAAAACTTGATAACCTTGCTGAGGGTGACTCGGCTGGCATATTCGAGAATCTTGACTGGTTTCTCCTCATAGGTCAAATCACTATCCAGCTGAATCGCTTCTCGTGGCACTGTATCTCCCTGTGGTGTCGCAGCCATCTCTACGTGGCACATCTTCAGCTGAGAAACAGGGAACACATCGTGAACTCCCGACAATCCTCCGGGCAATTCCAACTTGTAAGTAACTTCACCCATACGCTCCAAAACTTTGTATGGTCCTACAAAACGTGGCGCTAACTTTCCCTTAACTCCAAAGCGCTTCACTCCTCGAAGTGGTGATACTCGAAGATAAACTCTGTCTCCGACTTCGTAAACTGTCTCCTTGCGTTTAGAATCCGCATAACTCTTCTACCTGGACTGGGCTACCTTGAGCCTACCGCGAATCAACTTCACTTTCTGTTCAGACTCTTTAATCAAATCTGGTCCAAACAACTGGCGGTCTCCAACTTCGTCCCACAATAACGGTGTCCTGCACCTCCTTCCGTACAGAGCTTCGAAAGGGGGCATCTTCAAACTGGATTGATAACTGTTGTTGTAAGAGAACTCTGCATACAGCAAATTGTCGTCCCAACTAGATCCATAATCTAGCGCACAAGCTCTCAGCATGTCCTCCAAAATCTGATTGACTCTCTCGGTCTGTTTGTCTGTCTGTGGATGAAAGGCTGTACTGAAATCTAGCCTCGTACCCAAAGTTTCGTGCAATTGATTCCAAAACTTTGAAGTAAACTGGGTTCCTCTATCTGATACAATGGTCCTCGGAACTCCATGCAGGCATACGATCCTGGTCATGTATATCTTTGCCAACTTAGCACTTGTATAAGTGGTCTTTACTGGGATGAAATGAGCTACCTTTGTCAAACGATCGACTACAACCCATATCGAGTCATAGCCTGAACGAGTCCTGGGCAATCCTGTGATAAAATCCATGCCTAGTTTATCCCACTTCCATTCGAGTATCGGCAATGGTTGTAACAATCCTACTGGCTTCTGATGCTCTGCCTTTACTCTCTGACATACATCACAAACTGCTACATACTCCGCAATATCCTTCTTCATTCCGGTCCACCAGAAACTGTCCCTTAAATCCAGGTACATCTTGGTATTTCCTGGGTGAATCGAATATGGTGAATCATGGGCCTCTTGCAAGATCAACTTCCTGATCTCCGGATCATTGGGCACATAAACGCGGTCCTCAAACCATAAGGTATCATGCTCATCCTCACGAAATCCCTTGGCTTTTCCTTTACTCATCCTTTCCTTCATCTCAGCAATTTCCTTGTCTGTCTTCTGGGCTTCTTTGATCTTATCCATCAAAGTAGACTGAATCTCCAATGCTGCTACATAGCCTCTCGGAACTATTTCCAAACATAGTTCACGAAGATCTTCTGCTAACTCCTTGGGTAACTCTCCGGTCATGAGTGTGTTGACATGGCTCTTGCGGCTCAACGCATCGGCTACGTTAGCCTTCATCGGCTACGTTGGCTCTTGCGGCTCAACGCATTGAGCTCCAACCATCTCCTTTGCCTGAGATTGAACTCCTTCTGCGTGAAAATGTACTTCAAACTCTTGTGATCCGTGTGCACCTCACAATGGTTTCCGATGAGAAAATGTCTCCACGTCTTCAACGCATGCACTACGGCTGCTAACTCCAAATCATGTGTAGCATAATTCAACTCATGGGGTTTAAGCTGTCGTGAGGCATATGAAACAACTTTTCCCTCCTGCATTAGCACTGCTCCAAGTCCTCGACGAGAAGCGTCACAATATATTTCATAATCCTTGCGTTGATCTGGCAAAATCAACACTAGCGCTGTAACCAAACGTTTCTTCAACTCCTGGAAACTAGCCTCACATTCCTCAGTCCATTTGAATTTGGTGTCCTTCTTCAACAACTCCGTCATAGGCTTTGCAGTCTTCGAGAAATTCTCGATGAATCTCCGGTAATATCCTGCGAATCCCAGAAAACTATGGATTTCTCCAACTGTCGTGGGTGACTCCCAATTTGTCACAGTGTTAACCTTGGTGGGATCTACTGCTATTCCTTCTCCGGATATAACATGTCCAAGGAATCCAACTTCCTTTAACCAAAACTCGCACTTGCTGAACTTGGCATATAACTGATGTTCTCTGAGCTTTCCAAGTACCAAACGCAAATGCTCCTTATGCTCTTCTTCATTCTTCGAATAGACTAGAATATCATCAATGAACACTATGACGAACTTATCCAAAAACTCCATAAACACTTTGTTCATCATGTTCATGAAATAGGCGGGTGCGTTAGTCAGGCCAAATGACATAACGGTGTACTCATATAGCCCATACCTTGTGGTAAAAGCTGTCTTGGGTATATCCTGCTCTCGAATCTTCAATTGGTGGTATCCTGATCGCAAATCAATCTTGGAAAATACTTTAGCTCCTTGTAGTCGGTCAAACAGATCATTGATCATCGGCAATGGGTACTTGTTCTTGATTGTTACTTCATTCAATCCACGATAATCAACAACCATCCTCAACGATCCATCTTTCTTCTCCACTAGAAGTACTGGTGATCCCCAAGGTGACGAACTTGGGCGAATATACCCTTTATCCAGTAACTCCTTAATCTGCTTCTTAATTTCTTCCAAATCCTTAGCGGGCATCCTGTACGGTCTCTTAGATATTGGCCCAGTGCCTGGCAAAAGCTCAATCAAAAACTCAATGTCTCTATCCGGTGGCATGCCTGGCAACTCCTCTGGAAATACGTCAGGGAAATCCTTCACCACTGGTACTTCCTCCTGTACAACTCCTGATAAGGAATTTACTTGAGTCCTCTTCGGCACATGCCGGGATACATACTTAATCCTTCTTCCTTCTGGGGTAGTAAGCAAAATCGTCTTACTGGCGCAATCGATGTTTCCTCCATACATCGATAGCCAATCCATTCCCAAAATCACATCCAAACCTTGCGACTCCAAAGCTATTAGGTCTGAGGGGGAAACATGCCTACCTATGGCCAATGGCATCTGAAAACATCCTTGGCTTGCCATATACTCTGCTCCTGGCGAGGTTACTAACCTAGGTGTTCTGAGAACTTTGGTGGGCAACTTAAACTTATCCACAAATCCCCTTGATATGTATGAATGCGATGCACCAGTATCAAAAAGAATGATTGCAGTAAATGACTTAACCAAAAACTTACCTATTACTGCATCAGGCTGTGCTTCAACCTCCTCCACATTAACGTGGTTCACCTGTCCCCTGTTGAAAGGGTTCGGCTTCTTCCCCGAGCTTCCATTGCCATTTCCATTCTTAGCTTCCGGACATTCAGTTGCATAATGTCCAGTCTTCTGGCACTTGAAACAAGTAACGTGGCTTAGATCCCTCTTGGCTGGGGTTGATGGATTGGTACGGTTCTGTCCATTGCTTCCTCTGTTTCCATTGCCATTCTTGGGGCCACTATGATTGTGCGAGCTCCCTCCATTGTGATTGTGACCTCCATGGTTATGCTGAAGGTGTCCTCCCGAGTTTGGGGTAAAACGAGGCTTCTGGTGAGCTCCTGTACTGTACTTTCCTTGTCCATACTTCCTCTTACGGCTCTCAATCTGCTGCTGCTTCCCTTCAATCATGAGAGCTCTATCTACCAACTCCTGGTAGTTGTTAAAAGTTGCCACCATCAAATGCATGCTTAGCTCATCATTCAGTCCTTCCAGAAACTTCTCCTCCTTAGCTGCATCCGTAGCAACGTCATCTGGGGCATAACGTGCTAACTTACTAAAATCCTCCACGTACTGGCCAACGGTACGCCCTCCTTGGCGTAAGTTGCGAAACTCACGCTTCTTCATGGCCATAGCTCCTGCTGAAACATGGGCAGTACGGAAAGCTTGCTGAACCTGGTCCCATGTGACAGTGTCAATGGGGTGAGTGGATGTGTAATTCTCCCACCATGATGCTGCGGGTCCATCGAGCTGATGTGCGGCAAAACACACTCTCTCCGCATCTGTGCATCCTGCAGTGGTCAGCTCCCTTCCAACCTTGCGGAGCCAATCATCTGCCACAATCGGCTCGGTGCTACTGGAGAACACCGGCGGATTCAGCCTAAGAAAACGGGCTAAGTGATCAACAGGTGGTGGTGGTGGTTGTCACGACCGGTTTTTCAATAAAATAATTATTGAGAGACCAATCCCTTTTACGGACCAGTGAGGAAGAATTCCTTCTCACTGGTGGACAATATCTTGGTCACAGAAGAAAAATACCAGGAGTACTGAATATAATACAAAGTTGAGCAGAGACTGCCCAACAATTTATTACATGCACGCCGATAAAACAAGACGGCGGATAGGGTGGCAAACTACTAACTCACGATAATAACGGTGGTGGAAATATCACCGCGAAGCGAGTGATATGATTCCAGAAGACTACAGCTCATCGAGCATCGGAGTGAGGCTCGAGAAGACTTATTGCGGGTGGCGGAAGCGTATACAATACAAGGACCAATATCCGGGATCGCGCAAGACTGACTGGGACTCCTCTAGGCGTCGGACGCGCTATCAAACTCTTCATCCAAGAGATCGCCTTCATCAGCATCTGGCCAAATCAACAAGCCAGGTGAGTACTGTGAAAGTACTCGCAAGACAGTTCGGACATAAGATATAACAAATGTAAACATGAAGCACATGAACAAGTTAACCAGTGCGATCAGACATAGAGATAATAAATACTGGGTGCCAAGCGAGGGTCTGAATGACGCCTCGAGCGGAAACTGCAGAATAGTAATACTGGTACCAAACGAGTGTCTGAAAGACTCCTCGAGCGGAAAATGCGGAATAATAACACAGGTGCCAAACGAGTGTCTGAAAGACTCCTCGAGCGGAAAAATGCGGAATAATAATACAGGTGCCAAACGAGTGTCTGAAAGACTCCTCGAGCGGAAAAATGCAGAATAGTAATACTGGTGCCAAACGAGTGTCTGAAAGACTCCTCGAGCGGAAAATGCAGAATAATAATGCCACAGTCGGGCGTCGAGGCGACACCACATAAAGGGCTTATAACAGAAGATAAATACAGTGCATGCCACAGTCGGACGTCTGCGCGACGTCACATAAAGGGCTTATATCACAACTCAATAATACAACAGTTCGGGAACATAAACTATCACAAGCATGAGACAAATATAAAGTTAGTCCATCCACAGGAATAACAATAAATCTGGATTTACCACTTGAGCTTGTTCACCGGGGACAAGTTTTCCACGCGGATAGATATGGATATAATGTTTTCATTACTTGATCATGGATACGATGATTTGGAAAGAATTGACTCTGCAGAGTTTGTACTTAACCACAGCCAACGGATTTCAGTAGTCACGGGGACTAGTTCCGTCTACGGTGTTTTGGAAGAAACACGTCTAACCAGTACACACCCAATTCAACCATCCGAAGCCAGGGATCACCCTCGGCAACGTTCAAGAAAAACCTTGAGACGGGGAGGCTACAACCTCGCGTAGCATGGGGTCAAATTTCTATACGCGCGCTCTAAGGGGGTGCCCCCCCTCTCGGTCCCAACCGGAAACACCCATGCCCCCTGACCGGATGACTGGCTTTAATCCTTGGCCAAGGTACCATCATCCCGGCCTCTCTGTTTGGTGTGTACACGGAAAGAGGTTACCAACTTACTAAACCGCATCCTGGCAATGAGACATGTGGTAGCACGGAAGGGGGAAAGAACGGTAACGTGGCTCCAACCACGTCAACGTCGGAGGAAGTTGGATGACGCAAGGTTGGTATGCTACAACAGTACCACCTTGCTGCCCTTCATGTCACCACATGATTAGGCCATCTCTCATCAGAGATCATCGCAACTTTGGAACATGCGGAAAAAGAACGATAACGTGGCTCCAACCACGTTAACGTCGGAGAAAGTCGGATGACGCAAGGCTGGTATGCTACAATAGTACCACCTTGCTGCCCTTCATGTCACCACATGATTAGGCCATCTCTCATCAGAGATCATCACGACTTTGGAACAACCGGGTAGTTGCCTTACAAGCAACGAGGTATTTACCGACACTCATATGCCACGCACAAACTTTCACGCAAACATGCAAAACACCTGTCATATCAAATGTTCAAAACATGCTTGCCTGGTTCGGAGAAGTCGGAGTCTAGCTCGGCGAAGTTCGCGGCTCCGTCACCTCTTCCGGAACCTACGGCAATCACGAAACGGGTGCTAACGTGAAAACCAATAGGTGCACAGAAACTTCTCCAAATATTTTTCAAATAAATCCCATAAAAAACTAGACAAAATTTTAAGATTGTCAGAAAAAGAATCACTCAAAAATTCCTTTTTATTAAAAAGTTATAAAGGTTTCTGTCTAGGGACTTATCTGTAATGAAACAGAAAAGTTCCAGGGTTTTAACTGAGAAAACAGAAAACGGTTCGATTGGAAATGCGCAAGCGCAAGAGAGAAAACGTATTTGCCCGAAGGCGCCAGCAGAAAACGGTTCGAAGGAGAATAGAATAGAGGCTGACAGGCGGGGTCCACCTGTCAGGTTTAAAAAGCTCGCCGGCGCCCGAAGACTGCGGTGGACGCCGACGTCGAACCACGGCGAGTTAGGAGAAACGGAGGGTACCAAGAGCTTCAGCGTCTTCTTCCGCGTCGGTGGGTGGTGGACTCCTCCAACGGGGAGCACCACGTCGACAGCGACACTTTCTCCGGCGGACGGCGGCTCGGGTGAGGATGGGGAACTCCGGTGGAGGGCTGCAAGCTTCGAATTGAAGTGCGGGTCAGAAAGAGGGATGCATGGTGAAGCTACTGGTAAGAGAATGGAGGCGGAGGAGCACACACGGGGGCGAATCGGGCTGGATCCCGTGGCGGGTCGCGGCGGCCGGAGTCGAGGAAGGAGACCTCCTCGGGGCTCTTCCAGTGGCTAGGCGTGCTCTAGGGGGAGTGCAGGGATGGTGGGTGCTCGAGTTGAAGCTCGGGGCCTCTATTTATAGGCAGATCGACGGGGTGGCCGTGAACGGAGAATCTCCGGTGAGCGATTACGGCGGAGCAGTGGATTGGCAGGTGGTTTAAGCGGCCAGGCAGCATCAGTGGAGGTTACTGGAGTCGTTTCACAGCTAAATGGAGTTGGTCTTGGCGTAATGGCGTCGGTCCACGGTGAGGTGACCGCACGGACTCGACGGCGGCAGAGAGCGCGCTCCGCGCCCTGCGGTTCACGACGAGGGTGGTCAGCGCGTTCGGGGGAGTGGAAGGCCACGCGGCGAGCTCCGGTGGTTTGGGCGGCACTGGGTGGCATCGTCGGCGCCGTGTCTCCCGCTGGCGTCCGCAAAGCCGCCGCCGGCGTCAGTCACGGGGCGGTGCACCTTCTGCTGCTCGTCGCCGATGCCCGCTAGGCGCCAGGCGTTCGTGCGGTGCAGGAACAAGGGGGAGGGGACGAGGAGCAAGGCGACGCAGTGGCACTGGCGAGATCAACGTCCTTCTCTGAAGAAAACGACAGCAGGCCACTGACTGAATCTCTGAATTTTCTGAACTTGACATAGACAGTGCACTGCAGGTGTTCGACAGAAGGTTTCGGCTATGAGATAAAAAATTTCTGGGGCTGTAACTTGGTGAGGTGACCACTCAATGCACCCAGAGGCTGCCTGATTTTACCTAGAATTTTTGGAGAAGGTTTTGAATGAATTTCACCAAATTTGACAAATCTGGTCCAAACTTGCAGCAAGTGTAGTTTGAAAATTCTGAACTGAAGACCAGTGGATCTTCATGGTTCTAGGTTGAGGATTCAAAGGACTAGGAGGGGGGAAAGGTTTGGGGACAAAAGTCCAAGCAGAAAGTGGAGTTCCTTTGTAAATCTCCAAGAGCTAGAAGAGAAGACAGAAATTTATTTGAATAGAATTTAAATGGAAATAATCACATGGGGAGGTTCAACTTGCTGGATTTGATGCAGATCATGATCCAAAGGTGAGGGAAGGGTTAGGAGAGAGGATTTTCACTAAGGCCATGGCAAGAAGGAATTGTTGAAAGTGGCAAAGGACTTTCCAAAAGCCATAGTGCAAATTTCAAAGAGATTTTCAAAAGTTAATTTCCCAAGTGAAAAGTATTTTGTCTTGAGACCAAAAATAAAAAGCAAGAACCTCCAAGACCAAAGACAGATCTTGGGTGAAACCAAATAAAACTTTTGCCATAAAAAAATATTTGAGAGGGAGAGTTCTCTTGAAGAAAAATTTAAATCACCTCCCTCAAGTCAAATAAAATCATTAAAAAATCCAAATGAAAACTTGGGTGTCACAACACCTACCCCCTTAGGAAAAATCTCGTCCTCGAGATTTCTGCTGATCCTCAAATAGATATGGATACTCTGCCCGGAGAAAATCTTCGCTTTCCCATGTGGCTTCATCCTCAGTGTGGTTGCTCCACTGAACTCTGAAAAATCTTGTCGTTTTCTGACGGGTCCTCCGTTCAGACTCTTCTAAAATCTTTACCGGCCTTTCTCTGTAGGTGAGATCTGGTTGCATATCAATGTTCTCATGAGGTACATGTTTCTCCGGGTTACTCACGCATTTCCTCAACTGCGAGACGTGGAATACGTCATGGACGTCTGACAGTTCCTTGGGTAGGTCTAGTTGGTAGGCCACCGTGCCTCTTCGTGCCTTTACACAAAATGGTCCAATAAATCTTGGGGCTAGCTTCCCCTTAATTTTGAACCGTTGCAGACCCCTCATAGGAGATACTCGGAGGTATACGGAATCACCAGGTTCAAAGCTGACCTCACGATGCTTCTGATCATAGTAGCTCTTTTGTCGGCTCTGTGCTGTCTTGAGTCTGTCCCTGATTTGTTTAACTATTTCCTCGGCTCTTTAAGCATGTCTGGGCCGAAGATACGGCTATCACCTGTTTCTGACCAGTTCAGTGGGGTACGACACCTTCGTCCGTACAACGCTTCAAAGGGTGCCATTTGCAAGCTGGCTTGGTAACTGTTGTTGTAAGCAAATTCGGCATACGGCAAACTCTCTTCCCAGCTGGATCCATAGGTGAGCACACAAGCTCTTAGCATATCTTCTAGGATTTGGTTTACATGTTCCGTTTGTCCATCGGTCTGAGGGTGGTACGCTGTACTGAAAGCTAGTTGCGTGCCCAGAGCTTGTTGTAGGTGATCCCAAAATTTGGAGACGAATTGGGTGCCTCGGTCTGATATTATAGTCTTTGGGACTCCGTGCAAGCAAACTATACGGGAGAGATAAAGTTTTGCCAGTCTTTGTGTGGAGTAGGTAATCTTCACGGGAATGAAATGAGCAACCTTGGTTAGTCGGCCTGTGATGACCCATATGGCGTCATTCCCACGTTGTGATCGGGGTAATCCGACAATGAAGTCCATTCCTATTTCATCCCATTTCCACTTTGGTATCCTGTTAGGTTGGAGTAGCCCTGCTGGCTTTTGGTGCTCGGCCTTGATGCGCTGACATGAATCGCAACAAGCAATAAATGTGGCTATATCTCTTTTCATACCGTGCCACCAAAATCTTTCCTGAATGTCCTTGTACATTTTGGTTCCTCCAGGATGGATCGAGTATGGAGCGGTGTGGCTCTCCGTCAAGATCTGTTGCTTGAGTTCCTCAATGTTAGGTACGCAAAGTCTGTCTCGGTACCATAATGTTCCTTCACTGTCGGTGACGAACTCTGAAGTCTTACTAAGACTCATTTTCTTCTTTATACCTTCGATGCTGGGATGTCCCTGTTGAGCCTCCTTAATTTGTTCCACCAGGGTGGGTTGTATCTCCAGGTTCGATACGGTGCCCTCGGAGACTAACATCATGTTGAGCCTAGTGAACTCTCGCTGATACTCAGGCCTCAAATTTTTCCGACCGTCACTGTCCGGGCTGGGGTTTCGACTAAGGGCATCGGCCACTACATTTGCTTTCCCTGGGTGGTAGTGAATACCGACGTCATAGTCCTTGACCAGTTCCAAACAGCGTCGTTGGCGTAAATTCAGCTCTGGCTGTGTGAAAATATATTTGAGGCTCTTATGGTCCGTATATATTTCACAGCGATTTCCCAACAGGAAGTGCCTCCACTCCTTGAGTGCATGTATAACTGCTGCTAGCTCCAAGTCATGTGTTGGGTAATTTTCCTCATGTTTTCGCAGCTGCCTGGAGGCATATGCGACAACTTTGCCATCTTGCATTTGTACGCATCCGAGACCTTTTCGGGACGCGTCACAATACACTTCAAAGCTCTTGTGTATGTCTGGCACAGTTAAGACTGGTGCGGTTGTCAGCTTCTTCTTGAGTTCTTGGAAGCTCTGCTCGCATGCTTCCGTCCATACAAACTTCTTGTCCTTCTTGAGTAACTGTGTTATCGGTTTCGCCACAGTGGAGAATCCTTCAATGAATCTTCTGTAATATCCGGCCATCCCTAGGAAACTCCGCACATCAGTAACGTTGGCGGGTGGTTTCCAGTCCAGTATGGCCTTGACTTTTTCTGGGTCTACGGCCACGCCTTCTTGGTTCAGTATATGGCCTAAGAAACCAACTTGTCTTAGCCAAAATTCGCATTTGCTAAATTTGGCGTACAACTGATGTTTCCTCAATTCTCCCAAAACAATTCTGAGGTGCTCAGCATGCTCTTCTGGTGTCCTCGAGTAAACCAGAATATCGTCAATGAATACCACCACAAATTTGTCCATGAATTTCATGAACACTTTGTTCATGAGGTGGACAAAATATGCGGGGGCGTTCGTTAGTCCAAAAGGCATCACTGTAAACTCGTATAACCCATATCTGGAAGTGAAAGCTGTCTTGGGAATATCTTCCGTCCGTACCTTCAATTGGTGATATCCCGATCTCAAATCAATTTTTGAGAATACCTTGGCCTGTGCGAGCTGGTCAAACAAATCATTTATCCGTGGCATCGGATATTTGTTTTTGATGGTGACCATATTGAGGGCTCGATAGTCTATACACAGTCTCAGTGTCCCATCCTTTTTCTTGGCGAACAACACAGGCGAACCCCATGGTGAGGAGCTGGCTCGAATAAATCCTTTGTCCAATAATTCCTTTATCTGCTTCTTCAACTCCACCAATTCTGAGGGTGCCATTCTATAAGGCTTCTTATAGATGGGAGCGGTGCCAGGTGCTAGTTCAATGCTGAATTCTATCTCTCGGTCTGGTGGCATGCCTGGTAGTTCTTCAGGGAACACATCAGGAAACTCGCATACCACTGGAACTTTTCTCAGTTCTGCGATGTCCATTTTGTTCAGTTTTGGTTTCTGTGATCGTGGCCTTTCTTGAGCGGAAACTCTTATTGTCTTGCCGTGATGGTGAGTGAGGATCACTGTCCGATTGAAACAGTCGATGAATCCTTTGTTGGTGGTCAACCAGTCCATCCCTAAAATGACATCCAGTCCTTTACTTTCCAACACGATGAGATTCGCGTGGAATTGTAGTCCTTCGAACTCAATGACCACTCCTTGGCAGTAACCCTGAGCGATTTGCTTGTTTCCGGGGAACTTGATGATCATAGATTTTTCCAAGGGGAGTATCGGAAAACCATGTTGCGAAACAAAACTCTTCGAAATGAACGAATGGGAAGCTCCAGAATCAAACAAAACCGTGGCAGGTACTGTGTTGACAGGGAACGTACCGAGCACGATGTCTGGGGCATTCTACGCTTCTTCCCTGGTCACATGGTTCAAGTGACCCTTCCTGTGGTTGTTGTTGGGGTTGAAGTTGTTGCGCTTGGGGGCTGGATTGTTTCCACCATTGTTCGGCTTGGGTGCCGAGTCTCTTGGCTTCGG
This sequence comes from Triticum aestivum, assembly GCF_018294505.1. Classification (NCBI taxonomy): domain Eukaryota; kingdom Viridiplantae; phylum Streptophyta; class Magnoliopsida; order Poales; family Poaceae; genus Triticum; species Triticum aestivum. The sequence goes on from NC_057799.1 coordinate 314,445,185, forward strand.
GCACTGTTTAGCATAATGCCCTTGTTGACCACAAGCATAGCAGGTGACCCCTGGACGGTATGTGAACTCCTTGTCCCTGGCATGAAACTGTCCGACGGGCCTTGGCTCAGTAGTCGTGGATCTCCTTGCGTCTGTCCTTGGGACCTCAGTCTTGCCTCGGTTGTTGCGAGCAAGAGTCGTCTTGTCCCTCTTTCTCTTGCGGATATCTTCCAGACTACGGCGCTCATTCTCCAAGGTGATGGCCTTGTCCACCAGCGTCTTAAAATCCGGAAAGGTGTGTACAATCAGTTGGCATCTCAGCGCTGGTGCCAGGCCGTCCAGGAATTTTTCCATCTTCTTGCTTTCCGTCATGTGCTCGTCGTAGGCATAACGAGACAGCTGGGTAAACTGACCATTGTATTCTGTGACTGACCTGCCCCTCTGCTTCAGGTCTTCGAACTCTCTCTTCTTGATCTTTAGGATGCTCCTGGGGATGTGTGCCCCACGGAAGCCTTCCTTGAACTCCTCCCAGGTGATGTTGTGTTCCCTGGGATGCATGTGTAGGAAGTTTTCCCACCATGCTGCGGCTGCTCCAGTAAGGTAGTGTGGTGCATAAAGCACCTTCTCATGATCTGAGCACTGAGCAATAATCAGTTTCCTTTCAATCTCACGAAGCCAATCATCGGCTTCCAGCGGTCTGTCGGTGTGAGCAAAAGTTGAGGGGCGAGTCTTCTGTAATTCAGATAACTTGGAATGTGGTTGATAGGGTTCACGGTGGTTTCCCATATTGATGACATGATTCATCATCTCTTGGTGCTGTTGCTGGCTTTGCTCGAAGAGACGGCATACTTGAGATAGTGCTGCTTCGCTGTCTTGTTGACTGGACTGACCCTGAGTGAAATTGTTGCTAGTCTGTGTCCCGTAAACCTCTTCTGGTTGATTGGGCATAGAGCGAGGCCATGGGCGAGACATTTTTCCAGTCTGGGGTATTATTTGCAAAACCCATGAGAAAAACTGTGTAGCACAAGAACAATCTTGCAAAGGCAACAATTAAAAAGGCTTCAAGGTTTTCAAAGAAACACAAATGGTTTTTCATGGAGAAGAAGTGCTTAACATAAATCTTACATGCGAAAAGCAAACACATGATACAGCACTCAGGATGCGCGTACACATCCTGACATGTTATTTAAAACTAGCGTACTACTTCGGAAGGCAGCAAACACACCAATACAAACTAGCGTACGGATAACAGCACACCATACAAGCAGAAATAACACGCGGCTACTCGGTGCTCTCAGTCGGAGATGGTGAAGATCTCCTTCCCCTTGCCGATGGCAAGGCTCAGCGGTCCAGGAGAATCAACCTCCACCTCCTCTCTAGCTGGCTCCTGGCGCGTGACGCTGCGCTGCGGTGATGGTGCGGGGACGACTGGTGGTAGAGCGTGTGCGGCAGGCGGTGCGGCTCTGACTGGAGTAGGAGCGATGACTCGGTCGAACTCCTCAGTGGTAGGCAGACGGCGAGTAGTGGCCAAAACGGCCGGTGCATACGAGGCTGAAGACGAGACGAATATCAGAGGCGGCGCCGTGTGGAGAAGCTCCTTCCTGCTGGCAGGACCGCCCCGGACTAAGTCCATGCGGGCAGCCACAAGATCATCTACGAGGTTGTCGAAGGACTCCTCCAGAGCCTTGAGATACTCCACAACCATCTCGATGGCTTCATCTCGTTCTCCCCGATGGCAGGCGAACGCATAGTGCCTGGTGTATGGCACATGGCATGGGAGGTAGCGGTAGCGACGAGTCTTCATCGTAGGAAGGATGTCCCGAAGGCGAGCTATCGCCTCACGGGCAGCCATCTGCATGGCATGCCTCTCCGTAGGCATGGCCCTTCCCACAAAACGGAAGTGGCGAGCGGCAAAACGTCCTCCCTTGAATTGCACCACGGCTTGGTGCATAGACACGTCGTTACTGAGCTTGTGCTGGTAGAGTGTGAACTCCGGGCGAGCTGCTGGCCCGATCGCGAGCTTGGTGATGGAGACGAGGAGCTTGACAAACCCCTCGGGCACGTTGGTGAACACTCGATTCTCACAGCTGCTGCCAGCCATCTACAAAAGTAGGCAAAAATTCTGAGTAGTCATGTCATAAATTTATGATGACCAACAGAAGATAGCTACAATTGCAAAAATGCTGAAAAAGCATAAAAACGCTAATAACCGATTAGCGCTCGCACCTAGTGGCTTCCTACAGTCAGCCTGGCTCTGATACCAAGCTTGTCACGACCGGTTTTTCAATAAAATAATTATTGAGAGACCAATCCCTTTTACGGACCAGCGAGGAAGAATTCCTTCTCACTGGTGGACAATATCTTGGTCATAGAAGAAAAATACCAGGAGTACTGAATATAATACAAAGTTGAGCAAAGACTGCCCAACAATTTATTACATGCACGCCAATAAAACAAGACGGCGGATAGGGTGGTAAACTACTAACTCACGATAATAACGGTGGTGGAAATATCACCGCGAAGCGAGTGATATGATTCCAGAAGACTACAGCTCATCGAGCGTCAGAGTGAGGCTCGAGAAGACTTATTGCGGGTGGCGGAAGCGTATACAATACAAGTGACCAATATCCGGGATCGCGCAAGACTGACTGGGACTCCTCTAGGCGTCGGATGCGCTATCAAACTCTTCATCCAAGAGATCGCCTTCGTCAACATCTGGCCAAATCAACAAGCCAGGTGAGTACTGTGAAAGTACTCGCAAGACAGTTCGGACATAAGATATAACAAATGTAAACATGAAGCACATGAACAAGTTAACCAGTGCGATCAGACATAGAGATAATAAATACTGGGTGCCAAGCGAGGGTCTGAATGACGCCTCGAGCGGAAACTGCAGAATAGTAATACTGGTACCAAACGAGTGTCTGAAAGACTCCTCGAGCGGAAAATGCGGAATAATAACACAGGTGCCAAACGAGTGTCTGAAAGACTCCTCGAGCGGAAAAATGCGGAATAATAATACAGGTGCCAAACGAGTGTCTGAAAGACTCCTCGAGCGAAAAAATGCAGAATAGTAATACTGGTGCCAAACGAGTGTCTGAAAGACTCCTCGAGCGGAAAATGCAGAATAATAATGCCACAGTCGGGCGTCGAGGCGACACCACATAAAGGGCTTATAACAGAAGATAAATATAGTGCATGCCACAGTCGGACGTCTGCGCGACGTCACATAAAGGGCTTATATCACAACTCAATAATACAACAGTTTGGGAACATAAATTATCACAAGCATGAGACAAATATAAAGTTAGTCCATCCACAGGAATAACAATAAATCTGGATTTACCACTTGAGCTTGTTCACCGGGGACAAGTTTTCCACGCGGATAGATATGGATATAATGTTTTCATTACTTGATCATGGATACGATGATTTGGAAAGAATTGACTCTGCAGAGTTTGTACTTAACCACAGCCAACGGATTTCAGTAGTCACGGGGACTAGTTCCGTCTACGGTGTTTTGGAAGAAACACGTCTAACCAGTACACACCCAATTCAACCATCCGAAGCCAGGGATCACCCTCGGCAACGTTCAAGAAAAACCTTGAGACGGGGAGGCTACAACCTCGCGTAGCATGGGATCAAATTTCTATACGCGCGCTCTAAGGGGGTGCCCCCCCTCTCGGTCCCAACCGGAAACACCCATGCCCCCTGACCGGATGAATGGCTTTAATCCTGGGCCAAGGTACCATCATCCCGGTCTCTCTGTTTGGTGTGTACACGGAAAGAGGTTACCAACTTACTAAACCGCATCCTGGCAATGAGACATGTGGTAGCACGGAAGGGGGAAAGAACGGTAACGTGGCTCCAACCACGTCAACGTCGGAGGAAGTCGGATGACGCAAGGTTGGTATGCTACAACAGTACCACCTTGCTGCCCTTCATGTCACCACATGATTAGGCCATCTCTCATCAGAGATCATCGCAACTTTGGAACATGCGGAAAAAGAACGATAACATGGCTCCAACCACGTTAACGTCGGAGAAAGTCAGATGACACAAGGCTGGTATGCTACAACAGTACCACCTTGCCGCCCTTCATGTCACCACATGATTAGGCCATCTCTCATCAGAGATCATCACGACTTTGGAACAACCGGGTAGTTGCCTTACAAGCAACGAGGTATTTACCGACACTCATATGCCATGCACAAACTTTCACGCAAACATGCAAAACACCTGTCATATCAAATGTTCAAAACATGCTTGCCTGGTTCGGAGAAGTCGGAGTCTAGCTCGGCGAAGTTCGCGGCTCCGTCACCTCTTCCGGAACCTACGGCAATCACGAAACGGGTGCTAACGTGAAAACCAATGGGTGCACAGAAACTTCTCCAAATATTTTTCAAATAAATCCGATAAAAAACTAGACAAAATTTTAAGATTTGTCAGAAAAAGAATCACTCAAAAATTCCTTTTATTAAAAAGTTATAAAGGTTTCTGTCCAGGGACTTATCAAAAATGAAACAGAAAAGTTCCAGGGTTTTAATTGAGAAAACAGAAAACGGTTCGATTGGAAATGCGCAAGCGCAAGAGAGAAAACGTATTTGCCCGAAGGCGCCAGCAGAAAACGGTTCGAAGGAGAATAGAATAGAGGCTGACAGGCGGGGTCCACCTGTCAGGTTTAAAAAGCTCGCCGGCGCCCGAAGACTGCGGTGGACGCCGGCGTCGAACCACGGCGAGTTAGGAGAAACGGAGGGTACCAAGAGCTTCAGCGTCTTCTTCCGCGTCGGTGGGTGGTGGACTCATCCAACAGGGAGCACCACGTCGACGGCGACACTTTCTCCGGCGGACGGCGGCTCGGGTGAGGATGGGGAACTCCGGTGGAGGGCTGCAAGCTTCGAATTGAAGTGCGGGTCAGAAAGAGGGATGCATGGTGAAGCTACTGGTAAGAGAATGGAGGCGGAGGAGCACACACGGGGGCGAATCGGGCTGGATCCCGTGGCGGGTCGCGGCGGCCGGAGTCGAGGAAGGAGACCTCCTCGGGGCTCTTCCAGTGGCTAGGCGTGCTCTAGGGGGAGTGCAGGGATGGTGGGTGCTCGAGTTGAAGCTCGGGGCCTCTATTTATAGGCAGATCGACGGGGTGGCCGTGAACGGAGAATCTCCGGCGAGCGATTACGGCGGAGCAGTGGATTGGCAGGTGGTTTAAGCGGCCAGGCAGCATCAGTGGAGGTTACTGGAGTCGTTTCACAGCTAAACGGTGTTGGTCTTGGCGTAATGGCGTCGGTCCACGGTGAGGTGACCGCACGGACTCGACGGCGGCAGAGAGCGCGCTCCGCGCCCTGCGGTTCACGACGAGGGTGGTCAGCGCGTTCAGGGGAGGGGAAGGCCACGCGGCGAGCTCCGGTAGTTTGGGCGGCGCTGGGTGGCGTCGTCGGCGCCGTGTCTCCCGCTGGCGTCCGCAAAGCCGCCGCCGGCGCCGGTCACGGGGCGGCGCACCTTCTGCTGCTCGTCGCCGACGCCCACAAGGCGCCAGGCGTTTGTGCGGTGCAGGAACAAGGGGAAGGGGACGAGGAGCAAGGCGACGCAGTGGCACTGGCGAGATCGACGTCCTTCTCTGAAGAAAACGACAGCAGGCCACTGACTGAATCTCTGAATTTTCTGAACTTGACATAGACAGTGCACTGCAGGTGTTCGACAGAAGGTTTTGGCTATGAGATAAAAAATTTCTGGGGCTGTAACTTGGTGAGGTGACCACTCAATGCACCCAGAGGCTGCCTGATTTTACTTGGAATTTTTGGAGAAGGTTTTGAATGAATTTCACCAAATTTGACAAATCTGGTCCAAACTTGCAGCAAGTGTAGTTTGAAAATTCTGAACTGAAGACCAGTGGATCTTCATGGTTCTAGGTTGAGGGTTCAAAGGACTAGGAGGGGGAAAAGGTTTGGGGACAAAAGTCCAAGCAGAAAGTGGAGTTCCTTTGTAAATCTCCAAGAGCTAGAAGAGAAGACAGAAATTTATTTGAATAGAATTTAAATGGAAATAATCACATGGGGAGGTTCAACTTGCTGGATTTGATGCAGATCATGATCCAAAGGTGAGGGAAGGGTTAGGAGAGAGGATTTGCACTAAGGCCATGGCAAGAAGGAATTGTTGAAAGTGGCAAAGGACTTTCCAAAAGCCATAGTGCAAATTTCAAAGAGATTTTCAAAAGTTAATTTCCCAAGTGAAAAGTATTTTGTCTTGAGACCAAAAATAAAAGCAAGAACCTCCAAGACCAAAGACAGATCTTGGGTGAAACCTAATAAAACTTTTGCCATAAAAAAATATTTGAGAGGGAGAGTTCTCTTGAAGAAAAATTTAAATCACCTCCCTCAAGTCAAATAGAATCATTAAAAAAATCCAAATAAAAACTTGGGTGTCACAGTGGTGGGTTGTTGTTGTTGTTGTTGCCTTGGTTCTGAACTAGCACTTGCATCAGGGCATTCTGCTGCTGAATCAACTGAGTGATCTCCGGTGGGAAAACAAATCCGGTGTCGCGTCTCGGAGGCATCTGATGGTTTAGAAAAGATGAGAAAATAGGATAGAATGAGGTCTAAAGGGAAAACACTACCCATATGCACATGAGACAAACACAATCATATCACTCCAATCAATTCAAACAAGGCATACAATCGATCTAACTATCGTTACAAAGTGCTTGGACTATACTATATTCAGGGTGGAATACTACTACTAATTTGGTGGTCTACTAGAAAAATTGCTCAGTCAAAGACTCCATGATATCTGCTCCGGCTTCATCCTCCCAATCATCATCACTGGGGTCCAAGTCAGTGTCGTCGATGATGATGTAGTTCTCCGGGCAAGTAGAATCGTCATCATCTCCTCCTGGTGCTGGGTCTCCCATGAAAACTCCTAGCTTCTTTATCAAGTCGTCATTCTTCTCCAACAATGTTGCGATTTCCTCCTCATATCCATCGCGTGTAGCCTTGAGTTATTCCTCCAGTTCCATGATCCTAGTCTTTGCCTTCTTCAGTTCTATCATGTCTGCGCACATCTGGTTCTCCTGGTGACAATTATGCTGGTTTAACTCCTGAATGAAAGCTGCAATAGATCTATCCTTCCTGGTGCTGATCATCTCCCATTGCTCGTCTCGACGCCCACAAATCTGATAGATAGTATCCTTGAGATCATTGTGGTACACTTCTCCAATGCGCCCCATGGTGATGTGGGCTGCCATGCTCTTTCCTAGACTCCAGGTTCGTGCATCAAAGGAAAACTCTATGGGCTCAGTGACTGGCATGAACGTCCTTCCTCGAACTTGAACTTGAATGATCCAGCGCTCCTCTTCTGGTAGTGTGGCGTTGTAGGTTTCGGTGAAGCTTGGTATTCCAATGTTCACGTACTTAGTAACTTCCTTCATGTGTCGTCCAAAAGGTGTATCCTCATCTGGTTGCGCGAACTTGTTCCTTGCATCCGCCATCCTAAAAGAGTGGAAGAAAGGAGAGGAGTCAGAAATGAGAAGAGAGTAGTGATCTAGGGCTTTAGCTTAGTGGTCGTGTCCTACAGTCAGCGTGTGCTCTGATACCATCTTTGTAGCGACCAGACCTCAAACAGTCTAGTCTCCGTGCATCAGTGTCATCCCTGGATCGGTAATGCTAACACGCACAGTACTTTGAAGGATTTATAATAGAGTAGCAATCACACACTTATTACATTGAATAGTTCAAGAGAACTCAATACAAATAAATCTGGCTTAAGGCCATCTAAAAACGATAACAGCGGAAGGCTTGGAAGATAAAGTGAGTCCATCAACTCCAACGGCATCACTGAGTATAAGACCACGACCTAAGGCTCCTTACTCGTTGTCTGAAAAGTCTACAACATGATACGTTGCAGCCCGAAAACGCGTCAGCACATGGAATATGCTGGCAGAGTAACACATAGAGAGTAATGAACAGAATAATGCTATCACTACATGCATATATGGCTGGTGGAAAGCTCTATGGTTACAGTTTTGCGAAAAGCCAATTTTCCCCTACCACAAAGGAATAAATTTTACTTAACTATCATGGTGGTTGTTAAACATTGAGAAGGTACCTCCAACTCTATCCCAATTAAGAACGTGATTAACCCAATCAAATTAAATTAAGTAGCATGATGATGAGATTCACATGATAATCCAAGAACTAGATACTCAAGACATCCATAACCGGGGACACGGCTAACCATGATTAGTTTGTACACTCTGCAGAGGTTTGTGCACTTTTCCCCACAAGACTCGATCGCCTCCGCTTGATTTCTCGCACTACATGGTGTTTGAGAAACGGATGACCGAGACACAGTCTTTCAGAAACAATACTCTTTACTCCGGGTGGACAGTTACACCTACTCTCCCCTACATCTGCTAGCCCACCTCTTCAAGAGGTCATGTAACCTACTCAACTATGCTAGAGCCCACAATAGATTGTGGCTGCACACGGAAGTTTCTAGCATGAATAATCTCACGATCCCTTTGAGTCTGGGTGGCGGTCCATAGGATGATCACACGGGTACTCCGGGATATCCAAAAATACATGCAACACTGGGTTCTCCAGGTGCCTCAATCCACCCAGATGTAAATTAAAGTAGCCACCTTAAGTTGAACCATTAATTAACAATCTCACATCTGTCATGAAATACACTCAAACCCAATCCACGTCTACGAGCATAGCATAGCAATATAAGCAAACGTAGAAGTAACTCCCAAAGGTTTGATAGTAAACAGGGCAATAGGTACTACCTCATCTACTTCCCAAAACCCACATATTAATCAGATCCAATCATGCAATAGTTTGAGGATTGATCTAATGCAATAAAACTGGGTGGTAAAGAGGAATGATCAAAGTGTTACTTGCCTTGCTGATTCCGTGAAACCTAGAGACTCGTAGTAGCCCGCTTCGCACTCCGTGTACTCTATCGCAAACAAACAATACATACATAAGCAATCAAGCAAGGGTGCATGAATAAAACTCAAAATAAGAGATCTAACCATAAAGTTCAACTTAAGAACTCCGGTTTGCAAAAAGAATCAAATCGAACGAAGCAACGAAACTCAAACGGCGAAAGAAACAAGCTTCGTTTACTAATCTGGACCTAAGTCAAATTTTACAGTAGCAAAAACTTATTTGAGTTGGTTAAACAGAAAGAGGGTTTCGAGATGAAACTCTAGGCGCTTCAATCGCCTGATTCTGATAAACGAGCGAAAAGATAAACTGAAACGAAAATCGATCAGAAATCACGATCGAAAATAATCGCGGAAAATCCGAGAAAAAGAAAAACTGATGAACAGGCTAACGAATGAACGTTCGCTGTCTGCGGTTAAAACGAATGTATGAATGGGCGTTCGCTATTTAGTTAAACCAAAAAAATAAAGCAATCTAATAAAAAAACGCATCTCGGTTTTGAAATAAAACCGAACGGTTTTTCGAGAAAACTGGCGACTACCTCGGTTCGCGTGACGGCGGCGGCGGCGAGCAACTCCGGCGGGGCGGCGTCGGGCGAGGGCGGCGGGGCTCTGGCGGGTGGCATCAGGCGGTGGGACGGGCGGCGGTGGCGGCGGCGTCGGGCGGCGGGGTCGGTGACGTGCGACGGCGTCGGGAGGCGTCGGCGGCGAGGTCGGCGACGGCGGCGGCGCGGATCGGCTAGGGTTTCGGGTGGGCTGGCGGCGCTAGGGCTTGGGGTCTCGGGCTTTTAAAGGCCGACCCGAAGAGTACCGCTCGGGTACGGCCCGGAGTCGGTTGACTTCTTTTTTAAATAATTCGGACGTGCAGAAAAAGTAAGAAAAGAATACTAAACGGACTCCAAAAATCCCGAAATAAATTTTCTCCATCCTCTAAAAATAAGCCGGACAAGATGAACATTTATTTGGGCCTAAAATGCAATTTTGAAGAACGCGCATTTTTCCTAATTCAAATAAAATCAAATAAAATCCAAATAAAATCAAATCTTTGTTTTTAATATTTTTCCTCCAATATTTCATTATTTGTGGAGAAGTCATTTTATGCCCTCTCATATATTTTGATATGAAATATTTTCGGAGAGAAAAATAATTAAAATAAATGTTCCTATTTTCAAAATTTGAGAAAACCCAAATATGAAAATAACGAAATCCCCAACTCTCTCCGTGGGTCCTTGAGTTGCGTAGAATTTCTAGGATCGCAAAAAAAATGCAATAAAATATGATATGCAAGAATGATCTATGTATAACATTCTAAAATGAAAATTTGGGATGTTACAGACTCCGAGTAGGTGGCAGTGCCGTCGCTCATGCTGGTTCTACTGCAGTGTCAGGCGGACTAGTTGCTTAGTTTATTTTCAAGGGTGTGTTGTGCTGAGGCCCCAGCAAAACTATGTTTATGTTCTTTCTTGTTATTTGAACTCTTTAGTATGTACAGTAGTACTAGTACTATGTCTTACTACTGTTCTTCTTGCAGTTGGTACTACTGCTCGTATCTTCGTGTTCCTACTGTACTTAATACGTTCGTACTAGTAGTATAATTTGGGTCAGTCGATTTGTGAAAGAAGTTCGACGGAGCGAAGGAAGAAGACGGCAGAAGAGGTGGAAGAAGCCCTTCTAGCCATCCATGTTGCATCAAACGGCTCACATGAGTCGACTGACCCAAATTGCTCCTTCAGATTGCAGGATCCACGTGGCATTCAAGGTCTCGAAGGTAGATTCCGCGTTCGCACCCGGTTTGCGGGCTCGACGCGCGCGCGACCGGCTTCCGCCGCGACAGCCACCATGCGCGCCTCCTCCGCGCGGGCGGAGACGACAATGACACGCTAGTTCCTCCTCGCCGGCGTGCTAGAGCACGCGCTCGTCCTCCTCTTCGTACGCTGCGTGCATAGACGTGGCTCCACCAACTGCTCGCATGCTTGGCAGCGCGGTGGCATCGCGAGGAGGGACTGCAGACGACGTGAGCGGGGGAACCTTCGGCTTCATGGCACAGGGATGGCGGCGACACGGCGGTGATGGGCGAGAAATTGTTGGCCGGAGCAAGCGGGCGCCGGCATGCGCAACGGCGGCGGCGGCATATTGATGAGTGCGCGTGTGGGAGCTTACTTTAGTTTTATATATAAGGTTGGTCAAACTTCAAAGAAAACCGTACTAGTACACGTGACATTAGACTTAGGCAGCGCTTTTATTAGTTAGTACCACAGCCACGATACGGAATCCTGTGCAAGCGCATGAACCGCGACCGCGCGGTCGATCGAACGGTGCGTCACCGTGTCGCGCTCGAAGGACATCCACCAAACCTTTTTGTGTGTGAAAACAATCCTCGAATATTACTCAACTTTTTTTCCTGTGAAAGTTCTTGACGCTGCAATATTTCCATATATTTGAATTTAGCTCCAGTTCGTGTTTATTTGGATTTGGACGTTTTAGGTGCGCCCTAGTTTTTTTAATACTGATTTTGTGTGTGTGACTGAGAGAGAACGTGTGTATGTGTCCATATGTGTGTTGTGGCGGAAGGGCAATGTGGAGACGGTGTGCGTGTGATACAAACATAGAGAGGTGTGAATGTGCAAATGATCATGCATGAGTGAGACATAGACAGATGCCGATACGTTGTGTATACATGAGAGAACGGTCTTCTAGTTTACTTATGTGTGTGTGTGTGAGAGAGAGAGAGAGGGAGAGAGAGACAGAGAGAGGAGCATCCGTAACACAACAACCATCTCTCTCGATTCATCCGTCCCTCGCACGGTCGCATGCAACACATGCATCAACGCGCACATTTTGACACCCTCACCCGGCCCCTGCCCACCTCAAGGCCCGCACAATCTCTTCGTGAATACCCATTTCTCTCCTTAGGTTTGTTTTCTCTCAATATCTGACACACAGAGACACACGCAGCACAACACACACACACAGACTCCCCCGAGCACACAATTCATCCCCATCCAAGGTTATACGGCGACCACTCTCGCTTGTGCTTCTTTGCACCCCCAACATGCACAACACCTCAATCTTCAAATAGGGCATCGAGCAGATCGAAGATGGCGACCACAACAAGTCAATACCATGTGTAAATTAATTATATTTTAGTCATCTTTTGTGTTCTAAAAGGCCTGCCGGCTCGCGGAAGGACGTGTTGCCGGCACACGCGCGGATTCAATGAAGGCAGGCGGGACAGTCTTAAGCTGGTTGCACGCGGCGAGGAGGCCTGCTCAGCCGGGCCTGCAGCGAGTGCGGCCCTCTTGGCCGGCGCGCCGGTTCAATGCCTGCGCTATGAGAGGTCGCGTCCGTGTCAGTGCAATCACTCCCTCCAGTCCTTTTTTGTTTGGGTATAACAAAATCTCGTTTTCCATTCACATTTGACAAGTAAAATTCATGGACAAACTTTGACCCAATGTACGATGGGGACTAGTAAACCAGAATGGGGGTTGTCGTTTTTTTAAATCAAAGAAGGGTTTTCCCTTCCGATTTTCATTACTGAAAACCAGCATCTAAATCTAAACCATAGTATTTGCCCTAGAACTACCAGGTTCAACATCTCGCAACATAAACCCATTCAACCTCCATCACAAAAAAACCATACAACCATACGCCAAGGAGGTACGTAGTACTATGAATTCCATTTTCGCTCCATACCAATCGTTCTAAAAACTACTTACTACTTATAATGCGCCATTGAAAATCGGAACTCTTAACCCCGCTAAAAAATGATATTTTAAACGTGGCTACTCGATCTGTGGCAACTGGCGAGCCACCGCGCTCCAAGTCGTTCACCTGTGGTCCCGACCATCAACTCCTACAGATCAAATTATCACGCGAGCTGACTATTCCTACAAAGGTGCTCCACCACGTACCCGGTACTCGCGAATGTAGCAATCGTACACCTAGGGTTTTAGGGTTTATTTGTTAACGCCGCCTTTACGTAACACTCATGTGTGCCAGACAGCGAGAGGCCGACTGCGTGCGTGCGCCTCTTCTCTTCGTATATGTACTCCACCGTTTGTCTGGTGTCCAAGAAATTATAATAACTACTAGCAATGTGCCAATGCGTTGCCACACGATCAAAGTAGATTAATACATATTCACCGATTTGATAGAAAAAAAGTCTAGTTTTGAAATACGTATATCACTAAAAATATGTTATGTTTCACTCAAAATATATTCCTTTGGCGGTTTTGATGAGATAAGGGAGGAATGTTGTTGGTTTCAAGATTCGAGAAGTGGTATATGTCTAATTTCTACTCTTACTAGCAAGATGCCCGTGCGTTGCACGGAACATCAAGATCTAGTGGGAGAAAAGGATGAACGAGGGAAGGCCTTATCTGCAAATGTGGTGAAGAGTGTGGGTAAATTGCCATATTTAACTTCCTATCCGTCAGATATAAATCGGACGACCTACATTGCAGGATGGCAGGCCCACCATCATCACCAACTCTATTTTTTTATCCCTACTCCTATAAAAAAGCATTGTCGGTGATGATCGTGTGCCTGCCATCCTGCAATTTTGGCTGTCCGATCTATATCTGACGGATAGGAAGGAAACTATGGCAATTTTGCAAAAAGATACCCACACCCCTCTCCACATTTGCAAATAAGGCCTTCCCTCGTTCATCCTTTTCCCCCACAAGATAAACTACTCATACAAATGCATCTTGATGTTCCGTGCAACGCATGGGCATCTTGCTAGTTGTTGCAAAAAGCCCATGTGTGTGTGAGAGAGAGGGAGAGTGGAGGAGGACGGAGTGCATGTGTGACAAAGACACAAGGAGTGTGTGTGCGATAGGTATCAGCTTAAAATGAGGCGATAGTGTGTGTGTGCACGATCGAGAGGGCGTGTCTCAAGAAGGGAAGAAAAATCTACATAGATACAAGGAGCGGGAGAGAGACATGTATGCGATGGTGGAAGCACGAGTGTGCGGGTGTATAAACCTATCTAGAGGCTAGCTAGTCGATAAATGTTTGTGAGAGAAATACGAGTCGGGGTGCGAAAGCGAGAGTTTTGTGTGTGTGTGTGAGAGACAGTAGTCGGGAAGGGGAGTGGAAGCAGGAGTTGTGTGTGTGTGTGTCTGTGTGAGACAGAGAGGAGACGGTAGTCGGGGTTGTCTGATTGGTAAACAAATGAATAATGTCAATCTGGGATGGAGACGAAAAGGAGACCGCAACAAATATTGTGTCTACAGGAGAGAGGGAGAGAGTAATTTTAGTGGTATGAGTCATATATAGAGACATATAGGGTGTGTGAGAGAATCCCATAGAGAGAAAGACAAAGTGAAAGATGAGTGGAGACTGTGTGTGTGGCGGTGAAAAAGAAAGCTTAGGTACCGAGTGATACCAGAGAACAGTAGAGACGTGAGAGATAATGAAAACCGTGTAATGTATAATGATAGGGAGAGTGTGACACTTCTCAAGGGAGACGTCGAGAGACCATGTTTGCGAGGATAGGAGAAACATGAATTGAGCGTGCGGGTGAGCTGGAGAAAAGAGAGTGATAGCTACCTGAAGGAGCATGCATGCGAGAGAGATGGGCGTGAAAGGAGTGAACAAAAAAAGGATTCAAATATTTGAATTCAAGATGATGATACATGTAATCCATACTCGAACCAAAATTGATCTATCAAACATCCATACTCATATGAATTCATGCACATCTATGTTATTTAATATGTAGATATTACTGATCCATACATTTTAGTAGAACATAATTTGGTTATTTTTTTTTGAATTCAACCTTAAGATTTCGAGATCATTGTATTTGTAAATCATATTATACATATAAAGGAGCAGAATTCTTTGTTGTGCTTTTGAAAGTATATATAAAAAATGATGTATATAGAATGTAATTCCAATTGAAAATGGATCCCGCCCGAAAAAAATAGAATACAAACGGGATTCGAATTGAGTTGGCACGGTAAACGTGCACTCTGCAAAATTTGAACGAAGCGGGGAAAGTCGCAGTAACTGCCCGAAACCAAAATCTGCGAGATGGAAATCACTACTACCTATCCCTACCACACAAAGCCTATCTGCTGGATTTCTATAGGTTTCGATAGGGGTAGGTTTGTAATTTCACCCAAACATGACGTAACCGCCTCTCACCCGGATTCATACACGGTGGGCGCCAAAACACAGTGTGTCCTTGGCCGAAATCGACTCCCTCCCCGATTCATATTCATACATGGTGGGCGCCAAAAACAAACTCTCGTCGGCAAATATTCGGTGTATGCGAGATTACCGTCCTATCCCCAACCGACTAATGTTGCTGTGATGTAGTAGAAATTTGAAACGGGGGCTAAGTTTGTAAATTTCCTCGCATTTGAGACAAGAGCGCCCTGAATACATGGTTCCCCCTTCCTCTCTACCTCCCTTTTCCCCATTCGTACTCCGTGGGCGCCAAAACACCCTCTCCACCCCACCCTCCTCCGTCTGCCGCCATCCGCCACCCCATCCACCGCCGTCCTCCTCCACCATGCCGGAGCTGATACCCAGACGTCGCCGTCCATTACAAGAGATCGATCTCTCTCATCCAGGGCTTCGGACCGGGATCCTTGCATCCCGTCCTTTCGCTTCATCCCCGCTGTCGTCCACCTTGCCGGCACCGCTCCTACGACCGTCTCGTCCACCGCGCCCCGCCACCACCGTCTACCCTCCTAGATCTGCTTCCACACCGCCGACAGCCATCGCTACCGCAGCACCGTCAAATTCTCAGCAGATGCGTACACAGCGCCGTACCAGAGGCGGTACTCTTTCGTATCTGCTCAACTTATTTATCGCAGCCAGAAAATAGATCGCCACTGCTTTACTCTGATTTCTTGTCTTGGTTGCGAAATTGCCTTTGTCCGGTTTGCCCCTTCAGATCCGCCATGGCACGCTCAACACTATACTCCCAATGCTTATGGTTTTCCCCTTTTATATTCCACACTAGTTAAATCACAGTAGACTAAATTTCAAAATTGGGCCAGTCGATTTTTCAGAGCTCGCCGGAGTTCACCGGTGCGATCGAAGGGGCTCGGGTGGTTGTGGGGCCTCGCCGAACAAAGAAAACTCGACGCGGGTGGGGGTTGGGGCGGGGGTGGGGGTGGGGGTGGCAGAGGAACAAAGTCGGTGGGGCCCGGTGGTCTGGCCAGCGGCCCGTGCGGTGTTTTGTATGGGAAGAATCAGAGACGAGGAAGAAGAAGGGTTAGGAGATGTAGGATCTTCAGCCAACCGCCTGAAATGGTCAAGAGACAGCTGGGAGTTGCATTCTTAATGCGCTCTGGTTCATCATGTGTGGGCACTGCGCAACCAACATTTTATATCCAAAATCTGCTTGCTCTTCTTTACCATGTTCCTCTTCCGTTCTTCTTTAATATGTACTCTCTCCATTCCTAAATACAAGTCTTTGTATAGATTCCACCATGGACTACATATGGAGCAAAATGAGTGAATCTACACTCTAAAATGTATCTGGATACATCTGTATGTGATCCATAGTGGAAATCTCTACCAAGACTTATATTTTGGAACGGAGGGAGTATGATAGTAGTACAGTATGTTCCTTGTACTGAAGATGAGCAGGGACATTTGCAGTGTAGAGGTCTATACGGTCGGTTGTGATGGACACTTTGAGCCTCTTTGATTCGTAGGATCTTGTAAACATAGGAATAGGATTTGTAGTGGCCTGCCCACTTGAATCCTATAAGAATAGCAAGGAAATGCGGGGAGCTGTGTCGCCTTTGAGAGTTACACTGATATTAATAGTACCGCACCTTCACTTGAAGAGAGCTGGTATCCGAAGCCTTTCTAGCCGTACCGGCAATACTAGCACATATATTCCAGCAAGTTCCACTTTGCTGATTTTACTCTGATGCTTAAGGTTTTCCCGTTATATCTACACTATGATCTGTGTAGCTGCTTTGTGTCGCACTAGCAGCAGTCCACTCTTGAAGCTAAACACTGCAATGACTTACAAAATTGGCACCAAGGCATTGAGTGCCATTCTGGATGCAATGAAACTCATACGCTCCCCACCTATTGATTCTTGTTCAGAATATGATCCTAATGACTATTCTAACCTCGAGGAGTCAAAGGCAGATGGCCTGTCCTGTTCACCCATCAAGGTGCTTGTTCTAATTTGGCAATGTTTTATTGATTGCGGGTATCTTGCATATGTTGTCTTGCATTTCTTCTACTTTGTTGCACCGCCATCTGCTTAGTTTACTCATCATATATGTCGAGATGCCATGCCCATCCATTATCAATACATATTCCATCTGTCATCATACCATGTTTTTCCACTCAAATGATGTTCTTGTGCATCAGACATCAAAAAGGAAGAGGGTGATTGCCGAACCTGAAGGAGCACCAGCAAAGTCCTTGAAAAACGTGGTGGTGCCGGAGAAATCAGACAGCACCCCACTTATATTGGCTGTACAACCAGTGACACAAAACGTAGGACCGACTCCAGCAGACTGTACCCATACTTCACTGGCCACACCACTAGCCCCACCACACAGGACCTGCACTCCAGCAAAAGGTATACCGATTTCATTTGCCATAGCACCAGCTGTACCACAGAAAAATCCCACTCCAGCAAAAAGTACAACAAGTCCACCGGCCGAAGACCTATCCCAACTGCAGAGACGGCCTCCTGCAGATTGGAACCCCATTCCATTTATTCCCAGTTTAAAAGACAATGCTTTCAATGTTGTTAGGGACTACGTGCATATATTCCCATCATGGGAAGATTATTGTGAAGGCAAACACCATTTTGACATCTTCCTGTCCAACTTACGTGTAAGTGCTATTATTCATGGTTATTATTTTCCTGTTTTCCGCTGATTGAACACATCAATGATTTACATTACATTGTTGTAACTAGGCGAGGGTCAATCTGGATAGTCATCACGAGCAAAGCTTGCTTGTGCTTTTCAAGGAAGCATTGCAGCAATATCGGTGTTACCTGAGGAAATCACACTTTGATGGCAAGTCTATAAACGAATTTCCGGTGAAGTCTCATGTGCTAAATTTAGAAGACATTGAATGGAAAAACCTTGTTATGCACTAGTCTCGTTCCTAGGATGAGGTGCCGTCTATGAAATCACATGACAATTTGAACTTCTACTTTTCTGCATGTGCCTTACGGATCTTTTTTGCAGGAAATCTGCTCGAAGAAGAATTCCGGTTTGACAAGAACGACAGGATATCGCAAATATGCTGCCCGCTGCTTTGCTCTTGTTAGTACCTGTTGTCCTGTATCACTGTACTTGCATACATACCTGGTTCATTATGTGACAGCAGTATGCATGATAGCTTGCTTATCAATTGTTTGCTCCAAATTATCTGATCTGTATGAATGGTTACATTAGTGTAGAATATATCCAATGCCAATGTTTTTTTAGCTCTGCATTGTTCTTGTAAGTACATGTTGTCCTTTATCAGTGTACTGATAATGACAGGTAGTTGTTCATGTACCATCACTCTGCAGCTTATTTTCCTTTGCCCTCCATTTTCTACACATCAGATCTATATTTACTCTTACCATAAGGTTGGTACTGAAGAAGTTTAGTTGTGCATTGCTCTTGGCTATACCTTTGGCCTGTATCACTGCACTTACATTTATAGCTACTTGGTTATGTAGCATCACTCTTCATCTTATCTTAAATATTCTCCATTTTTCGTATATTATCACATCTATATTTACTCTTAACAAAATGTAGAATAAAGGCAATGCTTTTGAAGAAGATTCTGTGGTAAACTTCTTGAATTGCCCCCCCCCCCATCAGCATGGAGAAGGCCTTTATAGAGCCTGTCTTCACCAATACTGTAAGTTTGTCCATCTCAAGCCTTCAAAGTTTGTTGTATATATTTGGTTAAGCATGACTGCAACAGCTGTTTATTTTTGGTGTTTGCATCAAATTGCTTGTTTAAAGTTTATTATGTAGTTCATAAAAAAAAGTTTGTCCTTTCTCAATTTAAGTTTTCAGTTGTACAACCAAGTTCCTTCTTCATACCATGTAAATTAAACTATACAGAGCAAGTGATCTTCTTTTGCACTGCATGTATGCTTCTGTTCTTCATCCGTAATCCAGTGGTGTGGTGAACCTACCCACTACAGCACAATGTCATATTCTGCAATGTCTTAACTATGAACAATGTCATATCATTCTACTATTATTTAAACCATCTCTTTATTTGCCAATCTGAAATGGTATAAATTAACAGCACACTAACCATTGATACTTATGAGTTCTTGATCTGTAATCCAGTGGTGTCGTGAAGCTGCCAACTCCTTCACAATGTCATTTCCTGCCATGTCTTGACCTGAACAATACCATATTGTGTTAATGCAATTTTAAACTGTGTCACTTTATTCGTCAGTAAGAAATGTGATGAATTGTCAGCACTGATACTTTTATGTGCAAAACCTGTCATCTGTCTGCTTGTTTATCTTTCAGAGTGAGGAAGATATAAGTGTTGAACAAGCGCAGTCTCATCATCTTGCTCAGCTGCTTGCGCTGCAGCTCCCCAGCAGGGCTAACCTTTCTTGAACTCTATTGAAGTGTTGTCGGTTTTGTGTATTATTTTGTCGGCGTGTTTATTTGCACTGGTGGCGATCTTTGATGCCCAGTGTATGTAATCTGCTCTCTGCTTGTGCTTTATTATCATAGTGGCGAACTTTGATGCCTAGTGGATGTAATATGCCGTAATTTCTTTATTGTATAGTCTAGGTTTTTTCTTATTCACGATGCTGCAGTTATTTTACTGTATATATATCCTGTCTTCGCAGTAAACCGGCCAAACCGGAAAACTACGGTACATAATTGGGCCGTCATGCAATCACGATGTAGGTTGGGCCTGAAACGTGCCGAACAGCTCACGGACCGGCAGCAGCCCGAAATGAACCCTAGCCCATGATTGTGCGAATCAAATCACGGGCTTTTAACAGGCCAAAATTGTCTCGGTCCTTATTTGGCCCAATCAGATATCGGCTGCGAGCAGGCCGGATGCAAACCGGGTCGTAGTTAGGCCCAACTATATGACGGGCTTTTAACAGGCCGAAATTAATATAGGGCCGAAATGTTAAACGGGCCCTTAACAGGCCAAAACTAATATCAGGCTGAATTACTAAGTGGGCCTTTAGCAAGTGGGCCCAAAAGCATAGTGTCCAGTTGACGGGCCGAATCTGATATGGGCCATAATTGAGCCCAAAGCCTCTTAAAGGGCCGGACCGGATCTGGGCCGTAATTTGGCCCAGAATGTGGTAGGCTTTTAATGGGCCGGATTTCATATGGGCCACTATTAGGCCCGGAGCGTGGCAGGCCATTAATGGACCAGATCAAATATGGGCCGGCATTTGGCCCAAAACATGGCAGCCAGTTAATGGGCGGGCCTACTAGGGTCCTCAAAATCTTGTGGGCCTACAGCTGGGTCGGCTCATTAATGTCGGCGAAATCTCGTGGGCCTTTAGCTGGGCCGGCCCATTATGATCCGCAAGAATCTTGTGGGCCTTTACCTGGGCCGGCCCATTATGGCACACAAAAATCTTGTGGGCCTTTACCTGGGCCGGCCCATTATGGCCCGCAAAATCTTGTGGGCCTTTAGCTGGGCCAGCCCATTATGGTCCGCAAAATCTCGTGGGCCTTTAGCTGGGCTGGCCCATTATGGTCCGCAAAATCTTGTGGGCCTTCAGTTGTGCCGGCCCATTTAAACTTGATGGGCCGGTCCACGTGTCAACATATCATAGGCGCGTCTCGCCCATTGGATGAGTGACACCTGTGCCAACGCGGACCTAACACGTGTCTCCTCCAGCCAATGATGATTTTACACGTGGAAAATCCCCATTGGTCGGGGTTGTTAACGGGTTATCGGATCCAAAACCCGACCCGATAGCTTAACGGTGTTCCGTTACGGTGGATGCCACGTGTCCGTCACCCTTGACGAAAGCACTTCTGTGACGCGTGATTTATCGTCATGGAAGTGGACACTTCCGTGATGATAATTTTGGTAATGTCATGGAACACTTCTACGACAGCACAGGTATGACTATCTTGATTCTGTCATAAATTTGTCATGGATGTACATGCATGACAAAAAACGCGACCTACTGTGACAAACACGTATCATCACGGAAGTGTATTTTTTTGTAGTGTATTACTATACACATGGGGGAATACTACTGATAATATGGTGGTCGACTAGAAATTTTGATCGGTGACTCCATGATATCTGCTCCAGCTTCGTCTTTGTAATCATCATTACTATCTTCATCATTGCTGCCGGGGTCGGAGTCGGTGTCGTCGATTATGATGTAGTCTTCAGGGTGGTTGTCCTCCTCAGGTGTGGGATCTCCCATGAATATTAAAAGCTTCTTCTTCAGGTCTTCATTCTTCTCCAGTAGTACAACAATTTCTTCTTCATAGCCATCGCATGTAGACTTAAGTTCTTCTTCTAGCTCCATGTTCCTGGCCATCATCTTCTTCATGTCTAACATGCTGGCGCACATTTGGTTCTCCTGACGACGAATGTGCTGATTCAACTCCTGGATGTAGGCTGCAATGGATTTATCCCTCCTGGTGCAAATCATCTCCCATTTCTCATCTGGCGTCCACATATCTGGTAGATGGTGTCTTTAAGATCCTTGTTGTAGACTTTGCCGATGCGTCCCATGGCGATGTGGGCTGCCATGCTCTTTCCCAGACTCCAGGTTGGTGCATCAAAGGAAAACTCTATGGGCTTAGTAACTGGTGTGAATGTCCTTCCTAGAACATGTACTCGAATCGTCCAACGCTCTTCTTCAGGTAGAGTGGCGGTGTAGGTCCCGGTGAAACTTGGTATTCCGATGCTCAGGTACCTAGTGACTTCCTTCAAGTGTCGTCCAAACGGGGTGTCATCATCTGGTTGAGTGAACTTGTTCCTCGGGTCCGCCATCTATAGAGTAGAAAATGGAGAAGAGTCAGAAATGAGTAGAGAAGAGTATCCTGTGGCTTATCCTAGAGATCGCGTCCTACAGTCAACGTGTGCTCTGATACCATCTTATAGCAATCTGACCTCAGACGGTCAAATATCTATGCATAAGTGTCATCCCTGGATCGGTAATGCTGACACGCACAGTACTTGAGGATTTATAACAGAGTTCAATCACACATTTAGTATATCGAATGTCTCAAAAGAGAACTTATTACAATAATATGGCTGAAGGCCATCTAAATAATATAACTGCAAAAGCATCAAAGATAAATGAGTCCATCAACTCCAACGGCATAGCTGAGTGCATGACAACGGTCTAGCGCACCTTACTCTTCATCTGAAAACTCTGCAACATAATATGTTGCAGCCTGTGTAGGTCAGCACATGGAATATGCTGGCAAGATAACACTATAGAGCAATAAACAAATAACAACTATCACTACATGCATATATGGCTGGTGGAGGCTCTATGGTTATCATTTGCATAAAGCTAGTTTTTCCCTACTACAAAGGAATGTATTTTTATTTAACTACAAAGTTTGTTGATAAATATTGAGAATGGTAACCCCATCTCAATCCCAAATTAGTAATTAACAACCCAAGCAAATTAATTAAGTAGAGTGATGAGATCAAATCAATAATTCAAGTACGAGATACTCAAGATGTCCATAACCGGGGACACGGCTAATCATGATTAATTTGTACACTCTGGAGAGGTTTGTGCACTTTTCCCCCACAAGACTCGATCTCCTCTGTTTTATTTCTCGCACTACATGATGTTTGAGAAATGGATGACCGAGACACAGTCTTTCAGAAGCATTAATTCTTTCGATGGGTAAACCGTACCACCTACATCCCCTATATCTGCTAGTTTACCACTGAAAGAGGTCACACAACATACTCAACTATGCCAGAGCCTATAATGGCTTGTGGCTGCACACGGAAGTTTCTAGCATGAATAATCTTATGATCCCTTTGAGCCTGGGTGGCAAACCATAGGATGATCTCACGGGTTCCCCGGGATCTCCTTGGACAACACTGGATTCCCCAGGTGCCCACAAACAATCCACCCAGATGTGTATTAAAGTAGCCACCTTAACTTATCCCTTAATTCATAATAATACTCACATCTCTCATGAATAACTCAAACCAAACCACGTCTACGAGCATAGCATAGCAGAGTAAGCATAACGTAGAAAATCCCCAGGGTTTGATATAAGACAATAGGTTCTACCTCATCAACTACTTCCCAAAACCCACATGTTATCAATCCTACTCATGCAATGTTTGAGGGTTGAAACTAATGCATAAAAACTGGGTAATAAAAGGAATATGATCAAAGTGTTACTTGCCTTGCTGACGATCTGAAAACCCTAGTGATTCGTAGTAGCAAGCCTCGCACTCCGGAAACTCTATCGTGAACAAACAATAGCATACATAAGCACTCAAGCATAAGATGCAAGGTAAAACTCAAAAGAAAAGATCCAAACTGAAGTTCAAGTGAAGAGCTTCGATTTATAAAAAAACAATCGAATCGGAGCTACGAAACACAAACTACGATCAAAAGAAGTTTGAATTCAAATCTGCTTGAAACCAAATTTTAAAATGTCAAAATCATATTCAAGTTGATTATCTGGACAGAGGGGATCGAGACGAAGATTTTGGCATTGGTTTCACTGGATTTGGATGAACGAGTAAAAAGTAACGAGGGTTTAAAGATCAGGGACTAATCTGCGATAGAAATAATTATGGATAGGTCCCTGGCCGAAAAATAAACAGGAAAAGAAAAATCTATCGGACGAACATCCGCTAACAGAACTAAACGAACGAATTCGTTCGTTAATAGATACTAACGGGTGAACGTTCGCTAATTAACCTAATAAATAAAAAAGCGATCTAATCTAAACCAAAAAAACGAACGAAAGACCGAGAAAACCGAACTGTTTTTTATTGGTCAATCGAAGAGAATCGGTGGCGAGGTCAACGGCGAGATCCGGCGGAATCCGGCGGTGGCGCGGTGAGGCGGCGTCGGCGGCTGCGGCGGCGGGCGGCGGTTGGCGGCGGCTACGGTGGCTGGCGGCGTCGGGGTGGTGGTGAGGAGAAGGCGGCGGGGGTGGGGCGACTTATAAAGGGCCGGGGTTGCTTGGCTTGTGGGAGGGGCGGCGGCATCGTGGAGTCCGAGCCGGACTCCATGGCTGCGGCGTCGGCGGCCAGGACTCTCCCGAGCGGGAGGCGGTGCGGCTCGGCTGGGCCTTCGGCCCGGTTTGTCCGAAACTTTTTCTTAAATATTCCTGCCGCGAATAAAATCCTAATAAGATATAAAAAATCTAAAAATTCCATAAACAATTTTCGCCGTCCAAACCTAAAATTTAGGACAAGATGAACATTTTTCTGGGCTAAGATGCAATTTTGAAAAATGCAATTTTGCCTAATTCGAATAAAAACTCAAATAAAATGCAAATAAAATATATTTTTATTTAAAACTAAATTTCAAGTATTTCCTCGGTTTAGAAGAAGTCATATTATCTTCTCTCATTTTATTTGGAAATATTTGGAAAAATAATTTCAAATAAAAATCACTTTTATCCAGTTACCAATTTTGAAAAAATTCAAAAATGTAATTTTATGAAAACCTCCAACTCTCTCAAATGGTCCTTGAGTTGCTTAAGGACTCTAGGATCAAAATGTCCAAATAAACACAAATAAAAGTGCAAAGAGCATGAAGGCATATGATGACTTAATGATTGACATCCAAATTGAAAAAATTGGGATGTTACAGTAATCATCGATGAACTGCTTTGGAAAGTACTAAAAACAAAGATATGCGGAAATCGTTGTTATAAATTTTGAAATGGCACAAGGGTTAAAAACAAGGTAAAAGAGTTAGTACCATCCTATAGTTGACTGATATCTTCTTCATTGTGCAAAGAAAGATCTTGTTGTTATTCGTCGCAAGTTTGTTTATCCTAACAATCTTTCTGAGTTTCTTGACTTGACTGATATTCATGGACATCTCATTTCCCCATATGCAAAATGGGTCGAACAGTGGGTCTAAGCCTCTGACAGCGGGACCTACATGTGCAAGACAAATTGTAAGAAACCAAAATATTAGAATGATTCCTGCAACTACACACTATTAGCGAAAGGACCATGCATGAGCAAACCTCGATGGTAAACCGCAGTGCCTCCCATTGTTTCCATGCAACACATATAAGGAAGATCTTTATCAGGTTAATTGAGAGTTGGCATACTATAAGTGGAATATGTATTGATTACAACCAAATTCGATTTATTTCTCACATGCATAACAATACAAAATTGTACCCACAACAAATGAAAATCAAATTGCAGAATTGAACCAAATAGTTAAGTGGACAGCAGAACAAATCAACCAAAACAGTTAACTAAGCATGACATTGCAGAATAGAACATATATTAGAAGATAAGACAGATAACAAAACCAACAATGCTTGAGAACAGTACTACGAAATGTAGCGCTTGTTGGGCCAAACTGTTAACTCAACGTTACATTTCAGAAAATCAGATTGCATATTAACATTACAGAGGACAAATCACTAGAAGGCACTGGCGGTGGCCTCGAGAAAACAACACGAACTGTATTTTAAAGTAGACAACCGCATGGCGGTGTCGACGGTGGCCTCGAAGACGAGGCGCTCCTCCAAGATCTGGTGGTCGACATGCATGGTGCTACTTCTTGAGCTTGCGTTGGTTTTTCCCTTGAAGAGGAAAGGGTGATGCAGAAAAGTAGAGATAAGTATTTCCCTCAGTTAAGAACCAAGGTATCAATCTAGTAGGAGAATAACACACAAACCACCAATACCTTCACAAACAATCAAACACTTGCACCCAACGCGATAAAGGGGTTGTCAATCCCTTCACGATCACTTGCAAAGCTGAGATCTGATAGAGATAGATAAATAAAACTAAACTAAACAAAAGATAAAATATTTTTATGTTTTTTGTTGTACAGATCTGAAAGTAAAAGATTGGAAATAGTAGATCGGAAACTAATATGATGGAAAATAGACCCGGGGGCCATAGGTTTCACTAGAGGCTTCTCTCTTGAAGGCAAATAATACGGTGGGTGAACAAATTACTGTCGAGCAATTGATAGAAAAGCGCAAAGTTATGACGATATCCAAGGCAATGATTATGTAATATAGGAATCACGTCCGTGTCAAGTAGACCGACTCCTGCCTGCATCTACTACTATTACTCCACACATCGACGACTCCTGCCTGCATTTAGAGTATTAAGTTCATGAAGAACAGAATAAAGCTTTAAGTAAGATGACATGATATAGAGGAATAAACTCAAGAAATATGATGTAACCATCTTTTTATCCTCGATGGCAACAATACAATACGTGCCTCGCTACCCCTACTGTCACTGGGTGAGGACACCACAAGATTGAACCCAAATCTAAGCACTTCTCCCATTGCAAGAAAAACCAATCTAGTTGGCCAAACTAAACCGTAGTTCGAAGAGAATTATAAAGATATCAAATCACACATATAAGAATTCGGAGAAGATTCAAATAATATCCATAGATAAGTTGATCATAAATCCACAATTCAACGGATCTTGACAAACACACCGCAAAAGAAGATCACATCGGATAGATCTCCAGGAACATCGAGGAGAACATGGTATTGAGAATCAAAGAGAAAAAATAAGGCATCTAGCTACTAGCTATGGACCCGTAGGTCTGAGATAAACTACTCACGCTTCATCGGAAGGGCAATAGAGTTGATGAGGATGCCCTCCGTGATCGAATCCCCCTCCGGCAGGATGCTGGAAAAGGCCCCAAGACGGGATCTCACGGGAACAGAAGGTTGCGGCAGTGGAAAAGTGTTTTCGTGGATGCTTCTGGTGGTTTGGGAATATATGTGAATATATAGGAGGCAGAAATAGGTCAGGGGGTCACCGAGGGCCCACAAGGTAGGGGGGCGCGCCCTCCACCCTTGTGGCCGCCTCATGGCTCTTCTGAATTGAACTCCAAGTCTCCTGGGTGTCTTCTGGTCCAAGAAAAATCATCGCGAAGGTTTTATTCCATTTGGACTCCGTTTGGTATTCCTTTTCGATGAAGCTCAAAAACAAGGAAAAACAGAAACTGGCACTAGGCTCTAGGTTAATAGGTTAGTCCCAAAAATAATATAAAATAGCATATTAATGCATATAAAATATCCAAAATAGATAATATAATAGCATGGAACAATCAAAAATTATAGATACGTTGGAGACGTATCAAGCATCCCCAAGCTTAATTCCTGCTCGTCCTCGAGTAGGTAAATGATAAAAACAGAATTTTTTATGTGAAATGCTACCTAACATACTTATCCATGTAATTTTCTTTATTGTGGCATGAATGTTCAGATCCATAAGATTCAAAACAAAAGTTTAATATTGACATAAAAACAATAATACTTCAAGCATACTAACAAGGCAATTATGTCTTCTCAAAATAACATGGCCAAAGAAATCTATCCCTACAAAATCATATAGTCTGGCTATGCTCCATCTTCATCACATAAAATATTCAAATCATGCACAACCCGATGACAAGCGAAGCAATTGTTCACACTTTTGGTGTTCTCAAACCTTTTCAACTTTCATGCAATACATGAACGTGAGCCATGAACATAGCACTATAGGTGGAATAGAATATGGTGGTTGTGGAGAAGACAAAAAGAAGGAGATAGTCTATCATCAACTAGGCATTCAATAGATATCAATGTGAGTGAGTAGGTATTGCCATGCAACGGATGCACTAGAGCTATAAGTTTATGAAAGTTCAAAAAGAAACTAAGTGGGTGTGCACCCAACTTGCTTGCTCACGAAGACCTAGGGCAATTTGAGGAAGCCCATCGTTGGAATATACAAGCCAAGTTCTATAATGAAAAATTCCCACTAGTATATGAAAGTGACAACATAGGAGACTCTCTATCATGAAGATGATGGTGCTACTTTGAACCACAAGTGTGGAAAAAGGATAGTAACATTGCCCCTTCTCTCTTTTCTCTCATTTTTTGTTTGGCTTCTTTGGCCTCTTTTTTTTTCCTCACATGGGACAATGCTCTAATAATGAAGATCATCATGCTTTTATTTACTTGCAACTCAAGAATTACAACTCGATACTAGAACAAAATGTGACTCTATATGAATGCCTCCGACAGTGTACCGGGATGTGCAATGACTCAAGAGTGACATGTATAAAATGATGAAAAGTGGCTTTGCCACAAATACGATGTCAACTACATGATCATGCAAAGCAATATGACAATGATGAAACGTGTCATAATAAACGGAACGATGGAAACTTGCATGGAAATATATCTCGGAATGGCTATGGAAATGCCATAATAGGTAGGTATGGTGGCTGTTTTGAGGAAGGTATATGGTGGGTGTATGTTACCGGCAAAAGTTGTGTGGCACTAGAGAGGCTAACAATGGTGGAAGGGTGAGAGTGCATATAATCCATGGACTCAACATTAGTCATAAAGAACTCACATACTTATTGCAAAAATCTATTAGTCATCAAAACAAAGTACTATGCGCATGCTCCTAGGGGGATAGATTGGTAGGAAAAGACCATCGCTCGTCCCCGACCGCCAATCATAAGGAAGACAATCAAAAAATATCTCATGCTCCAACTTTGTTATATAACGGTTCACCATACGTGCATGCTACGAGAATCACAAACTTCAACACAAATATTTCTATAGTCCACAATTACTCACTAGCATGACACTAATATTATCATCCTCATATTTCAAAACAATCATAAGGAATCAAACTTCTCATAGTATTCCATGCACTTTATATGAAAGTTTTTATTATATCCCTCTTGGATGTCCATCATATTAGGACTAAATTCATAACCAAAGCAAATTACCATGCTGTTTAAAAAGACTCTCATAATAATATAAGTGAAGCATTAGAGTTCAACAATTTCTATAAAATAAAACCACCACCGTGCTCTAAAAATATATAAGTGAAGCACTAGAGCAGAATTGCCTAGCTCAAAAGATATAAGTGAAGCACATAGAGTATTCTAATAAATCACGATTCACGTGTGTCCCTCTCAAAAGGTGTGTACAACAAAGATGATTGTGTAAAACTAAAAACAAAGACTCATATCATATAAGACTCTCCAAGCAAAACACATATCATGTGGTGAATAAAAATATAGCCTCAAGTAAAGTTACCGATAGACGAAGACGAAAGAGGGGATGCCTTTCGGGGCATCCCCAAGCTTATGCGCTTGTCTATCCTTGAATATTACCTTGGGGTGCCTTGGGCATCCCCAAGCTTAGGCTCTTGCCACTCCTTATTCCATAGTCCATCAAATCCTTACCCAAAACTTGAAAACTTCACAACACAAAACTCAACAGAAAATCTTATGAGATCCGTCAGTATAAGAAAATAAATCACCACTTATGGTACTGTTGTGAACTCATTCTTTATTTAAATTGGTGTAATATCTACTGTACTCCAACTTCTCCATGGTTCATACCCCCCGATTCTACCCATAGATTCATCAAAATAAGCAAACAACACAAAGAAAACAGAATCTATCAAAAACTGAACAGTCTGTAGTAATCTGTAACTCTCGAATACTTCTGTAACTCCAAACATTCTGCAAAATTAGGAAAACAGAGGCAATTTGTATCTTAATCTTCTGCAAAAAGAATCAGTATTTTATCACGCTTTTGTTAAAAATGAGAATTGTTTTCCTGAGCACAAAAGTTTCTGTTTTTCAGCAAGATCAAATCAACTATCACTGTAAGCTATCCGAAAGGTCTTAATTGGCAGAAACACTAATTTAAAACACAAAAACACATCTAACCAGAGGCTAGATGAATTATTTACTCAAAAACATAAAGGAAATATATTGGGTTGTCACCCAACAAGCGCTTTTCTTGAAAGCCTTTTAGCTAGGCATTGATAATTTTAATGATGCTCACATGAAAGATAGCAATTGAAACACGAAGAGAGGATCATGTAGCATGTGAAAAGAAGTTTAAGTCTAACATACTTCCTATGCATAGGCATTATATAAGCAGACAAATTATGAAGACAAGCAAAAACTAGCATATGCAAGGAAGAAGAAAGAAACAATAGCAATCTCAACATAACGAGAGGTAATTTAGTAACATGAAAATTTCTACAACCATATTTTACTCTCTCATAATAATTACATGTAGGATCATAATCAAATTCAACAATATAACTATCACATAAAATATTCTCAACATGATCCACATGACTGCAAAGTTGACACTTCCAAAATAGTGGGATTATCATCAAATAAAGTCATGACCTCACCAAACCCACTTTTATCAAAAATGTCATAAGATTGAACATTATCCAAGTATGTGGGATCTAAAGTTGACACTCTTCCAAACCCACTTTCAGTATTATTGCAAACATTATTATCAATCTCATATTCATCATGGGGCTTAAATAAATTTTCAAGATTATAAGAAGAATCACCCCAATCACGATCATTGCAACAAGTAGTTGACATAGCAAAACTAGCATCCCCAAGCTTAGGGTTTTGCATATCATTAGCACAATTGACATTAATAGAATTTATAATAACATCAGTGCAATCATGCTTTTGATTCAAGGAACTATCAAGTATGGGTGCAATAGCAATAATCTCATGTTTAACATAAGGAACTATAGCAAATTCATCTCCGTAAACATTGGCATCATGGCCATAAGAATAGCAAGCATCATGTTCATCAAGGGATATTTCAATCAAATCATCGGAATCATAACCATCTATAGATTCATGCATATCATTATTTTCTTCCAAAGCAACGGTCATTCTCTCAATAAATTCTTTGACATAGGCATTATGAGCATTAGTTTTCATAGCAATATTTAAGTATGTCAAAATGTTCAGATTTGTAGAGAGTAATATCATACTTTTCAATCAAAGAAGCAACTTCATATGCACCCTTAAAAGCAACAAATTCTTCAATTTGTTCGATATCATAGTAACTGTAAACACCCTTTTCATAAGAAGAAAAGATGTCATTATCATTAAACTCACATAGGTAGGGAAGGTGTTTTTTAGGGTTCTTAGAGCAACAAGTAAAATCACAAAGTTCACAAAGGTTCCAAGCATAGCATAGCAAACAAATTATTTGATTCCATAGGAGTCTCCCTTTTTCAGACAAACGGTCACGCAGAAAATGAGCATGCTCATCTAAAGATTTTCCCTCAACTAAACTAGTTGGGGTTTCAGCACGAGCATGTATGGATCGAAGATGATCCAAGTAGAAAACTTTAAGTGGATCCATATCAATATATTTTTAGCAAGCAAAGATGAAAGAAAATAGAAGGCACATGGAAACACAAGCAAAGATAGCAAGCGAGCAAAAAAGGCGTACGGAAAGAAGGCGAATAAAAAGGCAAATCTTTCTGAAAATCATTTTAGAAGTGGGGGAGAGGAAAACGATAGGTGAATGGCGAATGATGTAATGCAAGAGATGAGAGTTTTATGATGGGTGCTTGGTATGTCTTGACTTGGCGTAGATCTCCTCGGCAACGGCGCCAGAAATTCTTCCTGCTACTTCTTGAGCTTGCGTTGGTTTTCCCTTGAAGAGGAAAGGGTGATGCAGCAAAGTAGAGATAAGTATTTCCCTCAGTTAAGAACCAAGGTATCAATCTAGTAGGAGAAGAACGCACAAATCACCAATACCTGCACAAACAATCAAACACTTGCACCCAACACGATAAAGGGGTTGTCAATACCTTCACGGTCACTTGCAAAGGTGAGATATGATAGAGATAGATAAATAAAACTAAACAAAAGATACAATATTTTTGGGTTTTTTGTTGTATAGATCTGAAAGTAAAAGATTGCAAAATAGTAGATCAGAAACTAATATGATGGAAAATAGACTTGGGGGGCATAGGTTTCACTAGAGGCTTCTCTATTGAAGGCAAATAATACGGTGGGTGAACAAATTACTGTCGAGCAATTGATAGAAAAGCGCAAAGTTATGATGACATCGAAGGCAATGATCATGTATATAAGGCATCATGTCCGTGTCAAGTAGACCGACTCCTGCCTGCATCTACTACTATTACTCCACACATCGACCGACTCCTGCGTGCATCTAGAGTATTAAGTTCATGAAGAACAGAGTAACGCTTTAAGTAAGATGACATGATGTAGAGGAATAAACTCAAGCAATATGATGTAAATCCCATCTTTTTATCCTCGATGGCAACAGTACAATACGTGCCTTGCTACCCCTACTATCACTGGGTGAGGACACCGCAAGATTGAACCCAAAGCTAAGCACTTCTCCCATTGCAAGAAAAGCCAATCGAGTTGGCCAAACTAAACCAATAGTTTGAAGAGAATTACAAAGATATCAAATCATGCATATAAGAATTCAGAGAAGATTCAAATAATATCCATAGATAAGCTGATCATAAATCCACAATTCAACGGATCTTGACAAACACACCGCAAAAGAAGATCACATCGGATAGATCTCTAGGAACATCGAGGAGAACATGGTATTGAGAATCAAAGAGAGATAAGAAGCCATCTAGCTACTAGCTATGGACCCGTAGGTTTGAGATAAACTACTCATGCTTCATCGGAAGGGCAATAGAGTTGACGTAGATGCCCTCCATGATCGAATCCCCCTCTGGCAGGATGCCGGAAAAGGCCCGAAGATGGGATCTCACGGGAACAGAAGGTTGCGGCGGTGGAAAAGTGTTTTCATGGATGCTTCTGGTGGTTTGGGAATATATGTGAATATATAGGTGGCTGAACTAGGTCAGGGCGTCACCAAGGGGACCACAAGGCAGGGGGCGCGCCCTACCGACCTAGGCGCGCCCTCCACCCTTGTGGCCACCTCGTGGCTCTACTGACTTGAACTCCAAGTCTCCTGGGTGTCTTCTGGTCCAAGAAAAATCATCGCAAAGGTTTTATTCCGTTTGGTATTCCTTTTCCGCAAGCTAAAAAACAAGGGAAAACAGAAACTGACACTGGGTCTAGGTTAATGGGTTAGTCCCAAAAATAATATAAATAGCATATTAATGCATATAAAACATCCAAAACAGATAATATAATAGCATGGAACAATAAAAAATTATAGATATGTTGGAGACGTATCACATGGCAGCCATCGCGACCTTGTTCGCGCGTGTGGCCACGATTTGCTTCTCCGCTGCCAAATGCTACTGAGCTCCACGCTATACTGCATGCAAAATGGCCGTGTGCGGCGCTTAATTGGAGGAAGGGCCAGTGATTTGGGCAGAAGGTGCCGTGCCCTCAGTCGGGGCATGTGGGATGGGGAAGGAGGAGGATGGTGTGGGTGGGGTGTGGATTACCTGACCATATCGATGTGGCCGCGCAGCAAGAAGAAGGTTCGCCGGTGAGGAGGCGGTGCTGCAAGAAGAAGGGTCACTGGCGAGGAGGCCGCGCTGCCAGTGAGCAGTAGTGAAGGTTTGAACTTTGAAAGCAATGAGGAACAGTGGAAATGTGGCTTCAGGTGGGGGGGAGATAGATATTTCCGCGGCGGCTGAAAAATTTTGCTCGGTGCCGCGAGAAACTGGCGCGCAAGTGTGGTTCAAGCGCGGGCGGTGGACTATCGACGACGAAGCTTCCTACGTAAGCCAGCCAAGATGATGCCAAGATATTTTATATCGCATCCCACACAATTCTTGCTAGTAATCTGTCTGTGGTATACCTGATTTTTTTCATTCTGTTTTGAAAGACAAAATGGT
This sequence comes from Triticum aestivum, assembly GCF_018294505.1. NCBI lineage: Eukaryota > Viridiplantae > Streptophyta > Magnoliopsida > Poales > Poaceae > Triticum > Triticum aestivum. The sequence goes on from NC_057799.1 coordinate 314,478,891, forward strand.
GTTACGGAGGGAAAGGATGGTGTTTGAATTGCTAGAACATTTATCTACAATGAACATGCAACTATATGAGTGTCGGGTTAAAATTTGGAATTATTCCGGGTTCATTTGGCCTTGTTTATGCATTAATTGAGTTTCTAGGCATTTAATGTGCATAATTCGAATTTGAACTACAAGCACATGCTCCAGTGCACCAAAGTTTGTTGAAAAATCACATGTGTGTCTTTGGGTGAATTACATGTCCCATGCAAGAAATGAGAATCAAATTCAAACATCTAGGCGTCGTGGCTCGACCAAAAACATTGAGAAACTTGGTTTTTAAATTCCTGTAAATCGAAAACTCACCTGAAATCATGAAACTTGGCATGGTGTCATTTCATGGCACCAACATGTTGTGGTAAAAAATTTGGCCAAATTGGGACAAGTTTTGGTTTAAGCTTCTTGCAAATTGGAGCTTCTCTCAAGAAGGTGCGTGGTTTCGAGAGGGAACGCGTCGCCTTTGTGTAGGAAATGACATACGCTGCCCCCCTCTTTATTTTTACGGAGCCAACATAGAACTATGTGGGTGTCATGTTAAAAATTGGAATTATTTCGGGTTCGTTTGGCCTTTTTATGCATTAATTGAGTTTCTGAGCATTTAATGTGCATCACTACTGGAATTAGCTTATTTGCCGTCTGCCCGTTCTTTGCCGTCTGCTAGCTGATGGCAAAGAAGGTCTTTGCCGTCCGCTTACGAAAATCGGACGGCAAAGAACTGGCTAATGGCAAAGAAGGATTTTGCCATCAGCCAGTTCTTTGTCATCCGCTAGCTGACGGCAAAGATTCTTTGTCGTCAGCTGGCTGACGGCAAAGAGAGAGGTGGCCCCACTTACGAGCTGATTAGATAAAACTTAACGGCTCCCCTCTTTGACGCCCGCTAGTGGACGACAAAGAGAGAAAAATAGCTGACGGCAAAGCACGGCGGACGGCAAAGACCTAACTTCACTAACCTAACTAACGGCCGAGCCCCCCACCCCCTTCCTCTCTGTTTCTCTCCACGACCAGATCGACCCCCCGCCGCCCCCCACCCGCCGCCGCCCCCAGCACCCGCCGCCGCCCCCGCCACCCGCCGCAGCCTGCCCCGTCGCCCCATCACCCCGCTGCCCCCCCACCCACCGACGCCCCGTCGCCCCACCATCCCGGCGCCCCGGCACCCCACCACGTCGCCGCCCGACCGTCCCACTGCCCCGGCGCCCCGCCGCCCCCACCACCCGCCCACCACCCCGGCGCCACCGTCGCCCCTGGCGCCACCGCGGCCCCATCGGCCCCGCCTCCCTGCCGGCTCCCCCTGAGCTCCACCGCCCCGGAGCCCTGCCACCCCCCGAGCTCCGGTAAGTTATTTTTTTCTGTTTTTTCTTTTTTTGCTGTTTAATTGTTTGTGTTAGATTTAGGTCTAGATATGTGTTAGTATTAGTGTTAGATTTAGTGCTAGATATGTGTTAGTGTTAGATTTAGTGCATGGGTTTTAGATAATTAGTTATATTATTAAAAGAAGTAGAAAAAAGATGAAAAAAGAAGAAGAAAAGAAGAATATGTAGAAGGGGGAGAAGAAGAGAAGGAAAGAAGAAGAAGAAGAAGAAGAAGAATAAGAAGAAATGAAAGAAGAAGAAGGATAGAAGGAAACACCCCGACCCCCTGACCCCGACACGACACCCCGACACCCCGACCCCCTGACCCCGACACCACACCCCGACACCCCGACCCCCAGACCCCCTGACCCCGACACCCCGACCCCGACACCACACCCCGACACCCCGACCCCGACACGACACCCCGACCCCGAAATAGCACCCCGACCCCCTAACCCCAACACCCTGACCCCGACACCACACCCCGACCCCCTGACCCCCTGACCCTGACACCCCGACCCCGACACGACACCCCGACCCCGACACGACACCCCGACCCCGAAACAGCACCTCGACCCCGACACCGACACGACACCCCGACCCCTGACACCTCCTGAATGCTCTTTGGCCTTCCAGAGGCCGACGGGGTCATATATTTGTGAATTATGAGTTAGGTCATATATTTTTCAATTTTGTTATGAAAAACATCATATATAATTGTGTTGATCGGGTAGATTTAAATGTGCAGTCGTTTCCTCGCTGCGAGTTTTGGTGTTCGACGACCTCCCAGTGCGTTTGACGAGCTCTGCCCCTTCGTTCGTGGGTGAGCACAAATGACATGTCCTCCTCCCCCCTTAATTATTTGCTCTGTTCCGGTGTTCGTGCCGATGAAACTTGATAGCTAGTTATATATCTGTCTTGAATCATCAGTATGCGTAACCAATATGTGTCTCCTGTTCAAAAGCGTTATACTTACAAATATGCATGCATTTGCATATTTATAACCGTGATTCTTTCGAATTGTCCAACGCTCTCCATGGACAGCCCGAGTATGTGTAGATTGGGTTCGTTTTCCCATATGCTTTGCTCCGGATCCGACGCATAAATTTCGGCAGTGCCTCCCCTGTTGTTCTCCGGGTACACATCCTCTCTGTTTATTGCAGAGACGTGTATCAGGAGAACATCGGGGAGGTGCTGCCGAAATTTTGCGTCGGATCCGGAGCATAGCATGGGAAAATGAACCCAATCTACACATACTCGGGTGGGATTAGGACCTATCATTACCTATTAGAGTGTAGGTTGCATGTACGTAATAAAATTGACAAAGTAGATCAACTGATGAATATATACATGGTGAATTATATATATATATATATATATATATATATATATATATATATATATGTTTGTTGTGTGTCCATTAGCTCTGAAAGTCAAGATGAGTGATCATGCGTGGATGTACACCGGTCACACTGGTCATATAGGGCTAGTTGAAATCAAACAAAGCACCCATTTAGATGTTCCTGATGTCTATATTACGGCTCAACAGGCGACCCAAGTATTCTATCTACCGTGGGCCTGCCAAACTAATCCAAATCTGAAAGGTTGGGATGTCGTTTATGAAGTGCCGCCACGTGCTAGACTATCTCCCCCAAAGGAAGAGGATTATGAACCTCACATTAACCCAGACACATATGAAGGAGAATTCTTCCAAGAGACACGTCTTTCCAAAAAGCGTTTCAAGAACTGCTATAATTCACCCCAAAACATTGAAGTAGACAGCGACAGTGAATCCGACATCAACCCAGAGGAGGAACAAGAAGAGCCGGAACAAGAAGAGGTTACTGCTGCGGATGACATGTCAATGCTTGACCGATTACGTCAAGGTGGCCTTCCACATGTTGATGCCACTGAACCCTATGAGCCCGTCATTCATTATAGTGATGATGATGATTATGCATTTATTGATGATAGTGATCGAGATTATTAGTAGTGTCAGGTATTCAATTTTTTTATGTTGTACTTGATGATGATACACTTAAGTGATATACATATTATTATTCATGTCGGTATTTTTTATGTTGTACTAATTTCGTTTACTCTTTGTCATGGCAGGTGTTGAAAGATGGTGGGCGCTGGTCGGGAGCGCTCCGAGGCCAGTTCTTCGTCGGCGCGTGGTGGGAGGTCTTCCATTCCACATGCACCTCTCCGCCGAGCGTTGCTGGACAGTATGGCGACACCACCGGGCCCTTCTTCATCGGCAGCGGTGCCCAGTAGGGGACGAGGTAAGGGAGGGAAGAAGAGAGGAGTTGGAACACGTGGTCGCGGGAGAGGAGGTAGGGTGACTGCTAGGGCACCTTCCTCGCCGCCACCCCCAGCTGTTTCACCCGATCACGTGACTGCTAGGGTGGACTCATCCGAGGAGGAGGCTACATGGACTCCGGTCCACGAGCCTTCAGCCCACGAGCCTCGGGTCGACGGGCCTTCGGCCCACGAGACCCCGGAGGAGCACACGTTTGGATGGGGTACCTGGCCGGATGAGTCTGAGGGGCCGAGTGGCCATGCTGATGATGGCAGGGAGCCGACTGATATTGAGGAGGAGGGGGGCACCGTCTACCAGCGTGGTTGTACACGGCTCCCGTCCATGCCGGCGACCCGCGAGCAGTGGTGGTTGATTTTCCCTGATGGGGAGAGGTAAGTGCATTTAATCTTTTTGTACCTTGTCATGCTGTAGGGGTTGGGACCACCATCATAGTGTCCGCCGGCCCAACTCCGTCCTTGGAGTTCTTTGTCGGCAAAACTTCCCGGGGTTTGTCACGTTGCCTGGTGAGGGTCGGCTTCCAGAGCTTGGATTGAGCTGGGAGCACTACTAGGCTGCCCCGGCCCCGCCGGGTGAGATTATCGACGGTGTCTTGTGCGACACGAGGGCAGACGTGGTGATCAGAAAGTTCTGGGTAATTTCTCCTTTACACATTTAAAAATCTTCAACTAGCTAGTTATTAATTGTACTAATCAATATTGTCTCATTTGATTGCAGACATTCTACAGGTGTGAGGAGGGATACGAGGAGGAGGCGGCAAATGTTATCGCGAACGTCTGCAAATGCCTACTACAGAACTTACGGCACGAGGCTCGGGTGCAGGCTGTTCGAGACTACTACGCCTTAGGTGGTATCAAGAAGCCCAAGCCGGCGTGCCGCGATAAGTTCCTGAGTAAGGAGCAGTACATGAAGGTAATTCTTAAGGCCTTGTACTTACTTCCTTCATTTAGTAATTCATGGCCGTAGCGCTCAAGTTTCTATTTGCTAACTTAGGCGCCTCCGAGATGGTGTGCGCATCGGATGGATTGTTGGGAGGTGTTGGTCAATGAGTGGTGCTCAAAAGAATGGCTAGCCATCCACAACGCGGCCAAGGACAAACATGCCCAAATGGAAGGTGTGCCACACCATCAAGGCAGCTCCAACTTATATCAGTTCGGGCGGAACTGGGTATGTGGTTTGCTTCATATTCATGCAATTCATTCATCATGCTAGCTTGAGCCCTTTAATTACTAATTTAGTTTGTTTCTCTCTTTCAGGCACGCTACAATAAGGTGGATAAGGTGCCAGAGGTGTACGACCTGTATGCCATGGCCCACACTGCCTCTTTCAAGAAAGTCAAGGCATTCTCTCCGTCTGACCTTGATGATGCAAACAACTTCACCAACATCTCCTCCCATGACAAGCTCGTGAAATATAGAGATGAGGGGAAGGCGAGGAAAGGGGAGGACTTTAACCCAAGCCAGGGTCCCATTGATCCAGAGTTGGTGATGATATCTGGTGGCGGGAGGTCCCATGGCTCCATAGACATTGGAGATGGACTTATCCGTTGTCCTAGCACTCTCCCGGAGATCAAGGCGCGCCAGTCGAGCTCCGCTCCTGAGATAAGGCCTCGTGAACGGCCAGTCGAACTCGCCATCAAGGTTAGTTATACGTACTCAGCTATCTTTCTCCATTGCATTGTCTGTGCTTCCATCAATGATTACAAATGGTAACGAGGAGTGGTGTTGCAGGCTGCTATACAGAGTGAGAGAGATAGAACGGAGAAACTTCTGGCGGAGGCGGCGGAGAGGCAGCGGGAGTTGGAGGAGAGGACGACAACGATGTTGGAGGAGGAGAGGGCACGGAATGACATGCAGGCAAGGGCCATGTACGAGCTCCTTGTGGTAAGTTTCTTCTGCAGATTAGCCAAAACATTCATGTAGTGTTTGTCTCATTACTAACTAGTATGACTGAGTTGTCAAAACCAAATGTGCAGTCTATGTGCGAGAAGACCGGTCAGATCGCTCCGCCGATGCCAGTGATTGCTCCTGGGACCACGGTGAGTTTAATTTGAATGGACATTACTTGCTAGTCTTAACATTTGAGTGTCATCATACTAACGAGACATTGGAAATGATCTTTGGTGCAGCGTAACTCCAGACAAGCATCACACGGTCCTTCTCCAGCTACCGGCACGAGCCAGCCCGCTCCTACACCTCCATGATCATGGTAAGTTTCTCTAGTGTTTTGCTTAACAAATGCATAAAGACCTAGACTTAGCCTGATTTCCTCCAATATGCTTACCACAATGACCTAGAGTTAGCTTCTTTTCCTCCAAAATGACTTAATAAGCTTACTGACCTCCAAAACCATCCATTTTACCTAAGTTAGCTCTAAAACGATCTATACTTAGCTTTGTTTCCTCCAAAATGACCTACGTTAGCTCTAATATGCTTAGTTAACTAGGTTTGCTCAATAATGACATGTACTTAGCTTACTTATGTCAAAAATGGCATAATTAGCTTAGTTAGCTCATAAACAATCCATTTTACCTAAGTTAGCTCTAAAATGACCCATTCTACCTTAGTTAGCTCATAAATGATCCATTTTACCCAAGTTAGCTCTAGAATGACCCATTTTACCTAGACTAGCTCCAAAATGATCCATTTTACCTATGTTAGCTCTAAAATGACCCATTTTACCTAGGTTAGCTCCAAAATGACCCATCTTACCTAGGTTAGCTCACAAACGATCCATTTTACCTAGTTTAGCTCCAAAATGACCCATCACACCCAGGTTAGCTCTAAAATGATGCATTTTACCTAAGTTAGCTCATAAACGATTTATTTCACCTAGGTTAGCTCATAAACGATCCATTTCACCTAACTTAGCTCAAAAACGATCCATTTCACCTAGGTTAGCTCCAAAATGACCCATCTTACCTATGTTAGCTCTAAAATGATGCATTATACCTAAGTTAGCTCATAAACGATCCATTTCACCTAGGTTAGCTCATAAACGATCCATTTCAACTAAGTTAGCTTATAAATGATCCATTTCACCCAAGTTAGCTCATAAATGGCATATACTTCTTCTTCTAGTCACCTTTTTCTAACTTTCTTATTTGCCATTTTGCAGATTTCATTCACTTCACGGAAGCTAGCTTGCTATGATGGAGTGCTTGTTTTTTCTTTCATTCTCCTCTAGTATTCTTCTAGCTTGCTATGATGGAACTTGCTATCTTGATGAAACTTTGTATGGATGGAACAATGTGTATGCGCAACTTGCTATGTATGAATGGATGGAACTATATATGTATGCACGATGAAACTTAGGTGCTGGATATGTCATATGTTTGCTGTTAAATAGCCCTGTGAAATATATATATATATATATATATATATATATATATATATATGTCATCTATTTGCTGTGAAAATTGCTGGATTTAAAAAAAAAGAAAAAAAAGAGGCACCTTTGCCGTCAGCCGCTGATGGCAAAGGCTCCTTTGCCGTCTGTCGCAGACGGCAAAGAAGCGATGCGGCGGCCACCTGTGCTCCCTGGGAGCTGACCCATTTGGTCAGTTTGCCTACAGCGGCGGACGGCAAAGGCTTTGCCTACAATGGCAGACGGCAAAGAATGCCCACATTTGCCTACAGCAGCAGACGGCAAAGGCTTGTCCCGCAGTGACGTCCAGCTGACGTCATTCGGCGGACGGCAAAGGCCGGTTGCTCTCTGCCGTCAGCGGCGGACGGCAAAGGCTACCGTTAGCCGCCTAACGGACTAACAGCGCATTTATTGCCATCGGCTTTCTTTGCCGTCAGCCGCTGATAGCAAAGGCCCCTTTGCCATCCGCTTCAAAAAGCAGACGGCAAAGAAGCTCTTTACCGATGCCTACTTTGCCGGTGCCTTTTGCCGTCCGTGGCAGACGGCAAAGGCCTTTGCCGTCCGCCATCCTTGCCTTTGTCGTCTGCCGTGGCAGACGGCAAAGTAGCTGATTCCTGTAGTGCATAATTCAAATTTGAACTACAAGCACATGCTCAAGTGCACCAAGGTTGGTTGAAAAATCATATGTGTGTCCTTGGATGAATTTCTAGAGCAACTGCCTAGCTCAAAAGATATAAGTGAAGTACATAGAGTATTCTAACAAATCATGAAAAATGTGTGTCCCTCTCAAATAGGTGTGTCCAGCAAAGATGATTGTGACAAACTAAAAATCAAACAAAACAAAGAATCATATAATACACGATGCTCCAAGCAAAAGTCATATCATATGATAAATAAAAATATAGCTCCAAGTAAAATTACGGATGGTCGATAGAAGAAAGAGGGGATGCCTTCCAGGGCATCCCCAAGCTTAGTTGCTTGGGAGTCCTTGAATATTACCTTGGGGTGCCACGGGCATCCCCAAGCTTAGGCTCGTGCCACTCCTTATTCCTTCATCCATCGTGAACTCACTCAAAACTTGAAAACTTCAGCACACAAAACTTAACAAAACCTTCGTGAGATCCGTTAGTATAATAAAGCAAATCACTACTTTAGGTACTATTTCAAACCCATTCATATTTTATTATTACATTACACCTAATTTATTCTAACTTCACCATGGCACAATCCATAGATTTATCAAAACAAGCGAACAACGCAACAAAAACAGAATCTGTCAAAAACAGAACAGTGTGTAGCAATTCGAACAATGACCATACTTTTGTAACTCCAAAAATTCTGAAAATTTAGGACAACGTGGGAAATTTTTATATCAATTATGTGTAAAAAATCCAGAATTTTTTCACTCTCCAGCAAATCTCAACATCTGCTACTGGACGCAAAAGTTTCTATCTTCGCACAGAATCAAAGCAACTATCATCCAAATCATCGCAAAGGCTTTACTTTGCACAAACACTAATTTAAACACATAAACACAACCATAATAGTAGCATAATTATGTGCACACAAGAAAACAGAAAAATAAACAAGAAAATTAAGATAGCTATTGGGTTGCCTCCCAACTAGCGTTATCGTTTTACGCCCCTAGCTAGGCATAATGCATAGTTTCAAGCGTTGTCATCGCTAGTTTCTAACTCCTCAATCACACACCCATATTTCCTAGGAGTTCCAGCATACATGTTTTTAATGATCACACTCCTAGGAACAAAATTAAGAGACTTATTTTCATATATCGGTTGCTTTATCTAATCGACAAAATTGGGGTGAACACTAACCATTTTAAGAACTTCGCTGTTGTTGCTAGATGTAGCACCCTTGTTTTCAGGAACATAAATAAACTTGTAATTCTTGCTAGGAGGAGTATTTTCAATAGTTTTAATCGAAGAAAAAGGGAAACCCAAATTATTAATGATTTCTTCCAATTTATCAATCCTAGCAAGACTTTGCTCCACCCTTTCATTAATTATCGGTTCTTTCTCTTTTAGCATCTTAAGAGTAATCCCTACCTTTGATCCAAATTGAGTGACATGGTTATGAATCTTTTTATCCAAATATTCAATATGCTCTATGGTAGGCATTTTATTTTCAATAGCGTCTAACCTTTGCATAAATAACATGTTCCAAAGTTAAAATTGTTCCATTAATAGTTATAGGTGGTGATCCCAGCAAATTTCCCATAGCATTGAAAGCATCCATAGTGATACCACTTGATAGAGGCGAGGGTGTCCCGATCTTTCGATGAGATGATAACTATCGATTTGGTGGAGACGACTTTGACGATCCGACTACAAACGTGCACGACGTTGCGCCTTAGCAATCGCTAAACCAACTCCGAGAGGTTATTGACCACGCCGGAGCACGATCAGCCTGACCATGAAGGACTATTCTTGCTTGTTCTTCGATTGCGTGCAGGAATAGACCTTCGTGGTCAGGCTGATCATGCTCCGGCATGGTCAATAACCTCTCGGAGTTGGTTTAGCGATTGCTAAGGCACAACGTCGTGCATGTTTGTAGTCGGATCATCAAAGTCGTCTCCACCAAATCGATAGTTATCATCTCATCGAAAGATTGGGACACCCTCGCCTCTATCACATAGGGTGACTACTCAAGAAATTCCCTCCGGTAATAGTATCAAGCACAAATCTATACCAAGTAGTAATACCCACATAAAAATTGTGAAGAAGAATGGTAGTGGATTGCTTACAAGTTGATCTATTATGAGCATCGCAAATCCTATACCAAGCATCTTTTAAATTCTCTCCTCCCATTTGCTTAAAATTGATCATTTTCAGGGGTACATGGAGCAAGAGAAGAACTAGCCATAACGATAAAGTGGGCAAGCAAGTGAACAAACAAACAAAAAAGCAAACTGAAAATATTTTTGTATTTTTGCAAAAACTTTTTATAAGTGGGGGAGATGAAAACGAGAGGCAAATAGCAAATAATATAAATGTAAGGAGATGAAAGTTTATGCGTAGGTACTTGATAGATGTTGATGATGTCTCCCCGGCAACAGCGCGAGAAATTCTTCCTCCTATTTGTGAACTGCATTGGGATTTTCCCAAAGAGGAGAGGATGATGCAGTACATTAGAGATAAATATTTCCCTCAGTTAAGAACCAAGGTTATCAATCCAGTAGAAGAACCACTCAACACCTCGTTAGCAGCACCTGCACACAAAAGAACAAATCCTTGCAACCAAACGTGAACAAGGAGTTGTCAATCCCTCGGCGGTTAATTGCAAGATTAAATTGTGTAGTAATTCATAGATAGTTTGAACAAAAATACAAAATAAATTAAATTAAGTACAATTGCAGCAATGTATTTTTAGGATTTTTAATATATGATAAAGGTAGACCTGGCGGCCGTAGTTTTCACTAGAGTCTTCTCTCTTGAAAATAGCATACGATGGGTAAAAAATTTACTATTGGGCAATTGATAGAAAAGCAAATAATCATGACGATATCCAAGGCAATGATCATGTATATAGGCATCACGTCCGAGACAAGTAGACCGACTCTTGCCTGCATCTACTACTATTACTCCACACATCGACCGCTATCCAGCATGCATCTAGAGTATTAAGATCATAAAGAACGGAGTAACGCTTTAAGCAAGATGACATGATGTAGACAAAGTAAACTCATGCATGAATAAACCCCATCCTTTTATCCTTAATGGTAATGATACAAATATGTGGCATGTCCCTTTTTTCACTGGGATTGAGCACCGCAAGATCGAACCCATTACAAAGCACCTCTCCCATTGCAAGAAAAATCAATCTAGTTGGCCAAACCAAATCAATAGATCGGAGAGAAATACAAAGCTATAATAAGCATGCATAAAAGAGTTCACAGAAAACTCAAATAATATCCATGGATAATCTGATCATAAACTCACAATTCATCAGATCCCAACAAACACACCGTAAAAAGTGATTACATCAAATAGAACTCCAAGAACATCGAGGAGAACATTGTATTGAAGATCAAAAAGAGATAGAGAGAGCCATCTGGCTACTAACTACGGACCCATAGGTCTATGGTAAACTACTCACACGTCATCGGAAGGGCAGCAAGGTTGATGTAGAGCCCCTCCATGATTGATTCCCCCTCCGAAAGAGTGCCGGAAAAGGCCTCCAGATGGGATCTCTCAAGAATAGGAACTTGCGGCCGTCGAAAAAGTATTTTGGCTCGCTCTCTATTGGTTTCCTGATTTTAGAGAATTTATAGAGGTGGAGTTAGGTCAAACAGAGCCACGTGGGCCCCATGAACCACCAGGGTGTGCCCTAGTGCCTCGTGGGCCACTGCTCCATCTTTTGGTCCTCTCCCGAAGCTTCCAGGGTCTCTTATGTCCAAAAAATCTCCAAAAAGTTTCATGGCATTTGGACTTCGTTTGATACTGATATTCTAAAAAACCAAAAACAGGCAAAAATAGCAACTGGCACTAGGCACTAAATTAATAGGCTAGTTCCAAAAAATGATATATAATTGCTTGTGAATGCATATAAAACATCCAAGATTGATACTATAATACAATGGAACAATAAAAAATTATAGATACGTTGGAGACGTATCAGGGGGTACTAACCTAGTCGGCCCATGCTCCTCAGATTGGGCTGGTGGGCCCTTATTCTTATCAAGATGGACTCTGGAGGCTGCACGATGGGGCGTGATCAAGACTACATATATAAGAGATCAAAGAAGACTCAAAAAATATTCATAGATAGGTCTGATCATAAACTCGCAGTTCATCGGATCCGAACAAACACACCGCAAAATGTCATTACTTCATATAGATCTCCAAGAACATCGAGGAGAACATTGTATTGAGAATCAAAAAGAGAGAAGAAGCCATCTAGCTACTACCTACGGATACGTAGGTCTATGGTGAACTACTCACGCATCATCGGAGGAGCACCAATGAGGATGATGAACCCCTCTGTGATCGTGTTCCCCTCCGGCAGAGTGCCGGAATAGGGCTCTAGATTGGATCTCGTGGTTCTAGAACTTGCGGCAGCTAGAATTGTGTTTCGATCGCTCCCCTAGGGTTCTGGGAATATCTTAGTATTTATAGAGCTGAGAGGTGGTGGAGGAGACCTCCATGGGCCCACCACCCATCAGGGCGCGCCTGGGGCCTCTTGCATGCCCAGGTGGGTGGTGAGCCCCATGGGCCTCCCACTGGTGCTTCCTTGGCTCCCAAGTTTTCTTCTGGTCCAAAAAATCTCCAAAAAGTTTCGTGGCATTTGGACTTCGTTTGGTACTAATATTCTGCGAAGTAAAAAACAAGAAAAATAACAGCAACTGGCACCGGGCACCATGCCAATAGGTTAGTCCCAAAAAAGATATAAAAATGCTATAAAATGAAGGTAAAACATCCAAGAATGGTAATAAAATTATAGATACGTTGGAGACGTATTAGTGTTCTATATAAAATGTTTGCGATGAGTGTTTTAAATTTAAAAACCATTGCTGTTTTTTTTATCGTTTGATAAGTCTGTACATTCACAGAGAAAAATGCAAGTGTGTTCAAACCATAGGTTTCATTCAATGATACTGTGACTTTATATTCATACGATCGAGATACAGTATTAAACCCAAAAAAACTAATTCTGGCAACGGCGGAGGTGGTGTGCCGCGCCGGCGTTGTCATTGTCGTGGTCCGGGACATCGTTGTTGAAGTCTTCAAGGCAACATAGAATGTTCTTCATTTGGAAATCAAACATCATGTCGTTGCGCGATTGATGAGCGGGGCACGGGAGGAAGGCAACTCGCGGCGCTGTGAGGTAGCGGTCGACGGCAGCGTCCCATGACGCTGAGGGGGGCACGCGCACGGGCACGGGTGCGGTGGGTGCAGGAAAACGCACGGGGACCGGCACCGCGGTGGGTGCAGGGGCATGCACGGGCATGGACGCTGGCGCTGGCATGTACACCAGCTCGCACGGGTCCACGGGGACCTCGCTGACGCCGGCGGCTTCCAGCACTGTGATAGTGCTTGGTGACCAACCCGTTAATGCTATGGGGATGGTCGCTGGCGCAAGCGCGGGGATGGGAGCTGGGACGGGCGCGGGGGCAGCAACCACCGCGACCAGCTCGTTTAGGGCCAATGTCCATGAGGCCCTATTCCTCCTTATTTTCTATCTCGTCCAGCTCGGAGTCAACTTCACCAAACTGGAAGACTAGTGGCAGATGATCCTTCTGCGCCATGGCGTTGGTGGAGGTCTGCGGGAGGGGAATGGGAGGCGAAGAGTAAGGCCGCCCGTATTAAACAGTGGCTCGGGCGCCATTAATGGAGAGGATGCGAGCGAGGCGGGTGGCCATGGAAGTCAAAGGGCTCGCTTCCGAGTGAGCATGCGCGGCGTACAACTCACACGCTTCTCGATGAGCCTGTGCATTGGAGGACAGTTTGCACGCCTCCCGGTCAGCCTGTGCAGCGGACTGCGCTTGCACGCCTCCCGTCTACTCAAGCAGCTGTCCGCACGGCACCTCCTAGCCATTAAAGGTGTGATGCATGGCGTCACGTGAATGGCTAATAGAACTCCCATGATTTAAATTATACAAACGTTTGAGATGATAAGGTGGCAGCTATTTGTTTCAAAATGCCTTTGTTGGGTGTTGGTTCGTGCGCCTTCTCTCAAATTGGACACGGAAAATACCACATCATGTTGGTGCCATTCCATGATAGCGTGCCAGGTTTCATGAATTCAGACGAGTGTTGGATTTATTAGAATTTTAAAACCAAGTATCTCAATGTTTGTGGCTGAGGCACGATGTTGAGGTGTTTGAAGTTCATTCCCATTTGTTGCATGGGACCTAAGCATGCAACCAAGGACACACATTTGATTTTTCAACCCATTTTTATGCATTGGAGCATGTGCATGTAGCTCAATTTTGAATTATGCACATAAATGCATAGAAAACTCAGTTAATGTATAAAAATGTCCAAACGAACCTAGAAAAATTCCAAGTTTTAACACGACACTCATGTTGCTCTATGGTGCCACTAGACAAAATTTTGAAAGCAAGAAGAGGCAACAAATACCGTTTCATCCGCGAAGGTGGCACATTCCCTACCGGAACCATGAGGCTTGTTGTGAGAAGCTCTAGTTTGTGAGAAGCCTATACCCAAACCTGCCCCAAATGGGAATTTTTTTACCACAGCATGTTGATGCCGTTCCATGATAGCATTCCAAGTTTCATGATTTTCAGACGAGTTTTGGATTTACTAGAATTTAAAAACCATGTATCTCAATGTTTGCGGTCGAGCGACGGTGGCGGGGTGTTTGCCATTCATTCCCATTTCTTGCATGGGACCTAAGAATGCAACCAAGGACACACATTAGATTTTTCAACCCATTTTTATGCGCTGGAGCATATACATGTAGTTCAAAATTGAATTATGCACATAAATGCATAGAAAACTCAGTTAATGTATAAAAATGCCCAAACAAACCATGAAAATTTCCAAAATTTAACACGACACTCCTGTTGTTCTATGTTGACACTAGAAAAAATTTGAAAGCAAGAAGAGGCAACGAATATCGTTTCGTCCACAAAGGTGACACGTTCCGTACCGGAATCATGGGGCTTGTTGTGAGAAGCTTATACCCAAACCTGCCCCAAATGGGACAGTTTTTTACAACAACATGTTGATGCTGTTCCGTGATAGCATGCCAAGTTTCATGAATTTCATAGGAGTTTTGGATTTACTAGAATTTAAACAGCATTAGCAATTCTAAACATCATGTCACTCAAGCGATGAATCATGTAGGCATTACGTTTCAACTGTTTCATAACATGTGCATTAAATTTTTCTTGCTTAACAATGTAATTGTCAAATTCATCCAAGCATTGACTAGCAGATTTATTACAAGGGATATCACCTTCATCAAATCTTATAAGAGAATTTACCTCTACTACCTATGTTGGGGTGTCAAGTCCATGTATTTCTTCAATAGGTGGTAGATTCTTAACATCTCCAGCTTTAATACCCTTTTCTTTCATAGATTTATTTGCCTCTTGCATATCTTCAGGACTGAGAAATAGAATACCCCTTCTTCTTCGGAATTGGTTTAGGCAGTGGTTTAGGAAGTGTCCAATCATTATCATTCCTCAATATATTATTCAATAGCTCTTCATCCTGTTCAACGGTTCGTTCCTGAAAACACAACTAGCACAACTATCTAGGTAGTCCCTAGAAGCATCCGTTAGTCCATTATAAAAAATATCAAGTATTTCATTTTTCTTGAGAGGATGATCAGGCAAAGCATTAAGTAACTGGAGAAGCCTCCCCAAGCTTGCGGGAGATTCTCTTCTTCAATTTGCACAAAGTTAAATATTTCCTATAAGGCAGCTTGTTTCTTATGGGCAGGAATATATTTTTCAGAGAAGTAATATATCATATCCTGGGGACTACGTTCACAACCAGGAGCAAAAGTACTAAACCATAACTTAGCATCACCCTTTAACGAGAAAGGAAATAACTTAAGAATATAATAGTAGCAAAAAAATTCCTCATGAGCGAATAGGGTGGCTATATCATTTAACTTAGTAAGATGTGCCACAACGGTTTCAGATTCATAACCATGGAAAGGATCAGATTCAACCAAAGTAATTAACTCAGGATTGACAGAGAATTCAGAATTCTTATCGGTAACAAAGATAGGTGAAGTAGCAAACTTAGGATCATATTTCATTCTAGCACTCAAAGATTTATCTTTAAGCTTACATAGTAGTTTCTTAAGATCGTCTCTATCATTACAAGCAAGAAATTCCCTAACTATCTCTCCATCCATAACATAACCCGCAGGTATCTTGGGAATTTAATATCTAGGATAACCAGGCCCAATAGGTGACTCATAATTTCTAGTTTCAATAATTTTATCAGTTTCAGTAATTTCATCAGTTTCAGCATTCTCAAATTCTTTAGCTTTAGCAAGTTGTTCATCAAGAAATTCACCTAGTGGCACAGTTTCATTAAGCAAAGTACTAGCATCATTCATAGCAGAAGTAGCATCATCAATTACTTGCGAAATATCAGAATTAATAGCAGGTGGTGGTGTTGCAAGCTTACTCAAAACAGAAGGTGAATCAAGTGCAGAGCTAGATAATAGTTCCTTACCTCCCCTCGTTCTAGAGGGAACAATCTTGGTTCTATCATCCTTAAGATTCTTCATAGTGATCAACATATATAAATCCCAAGTGACTCAGCAAATAGAGCGATGCTCCCCGGCAACGGCGCCAGAAAAAGGTCTTGATAACCCACAAGTATAGGGGATCGGAATAGTTTTTGAGGGTAGAGTATTCAACCCAAATTTATTGATTCAACACAAGGGGAGACAAAGAATATTCTCAAGTACTAGCAATTGAGTTGTCAATTCAACCATACCTGGAGAACTAAATATCTGCAGTAGAGTGATCAGTAGCATAGTAATATGGTAGTTTGATAGCGATAACAATAATAGTAGCAGTAACGGTAACAGTAGCAGCAATAGTTTTGTAGCAATTGTGATAGTAGCAGCAATAATAATAATTTAGCAAAGATCAATATGTGAAAAGCTCGTAGGCATTGGATTGGTGATGGAAATTATGTTGGATAGCATTCATCATGTAACATTTATAACCTAGGGCGACACAGAACTAGCTCCAATTCATCAATGTAATGTAGGCATGTATTCCACTACAGGAATCAGGCACTTTGCCATCTGCCATGGCTGACGGCAAAGGCATGCCTGGCTGACGGCAAGGGCCTTTGCCGTACAGGTCCGGCTAAATAGGCTATGGTGAAGGGCTCTTTGCCATCTGCTGACGGACGGCAAAGATGAAACGCTCTTTCCCATCCGCCAGCAGACGGCAAAGAGCCCGGACGGCACAAGTGCCATGTTAGGTCCGTTAAGGGGTTAACGGCGTGCTTTGCCATCCGCTGGCAGACGGCAAAGACAATTGCACATTTGATGTCTGCCAGCAGACGGCAAAGTAGAAAAATAGGCCAGCCCCCAGGTGCTGCCACGTGTCAAGCTATGCCGTCCACTGGCGGATGGCAAAGGTGCAACGCTCTTTGGCATCTGCCAGCAGACGGCAAAGTAACCAAATAGGCCAGCCAGTGCCCTAGGTTGCACAGGTAGCTGCCATGTGGCAGCTTTGCTGTCTACTAGCTGATGGCAAAGCTCTTTGCCGTCCGCTGGCAGACGGCAAAGAGCCTGTATAGCCTTGCTTTTTTGTTTTTTATTATATCCTTGCATTTTCAAAAGACATAAATTATATATATAGTTTCAACCTCAAACATAGCCCATGTATCCATCATCTAGCAGTCCATCAACGCAACAAAACACATAGGGTATTAAAACGTCCAATACATACATAGTTTCACAGAGTTCATCAACATACATACATAGTTTCACGGAGTTATTCAACATACATTGTTTATCAACACAAAATCAAAACAGAAACTAAAACTAGCAGTCCATCAATCCAGCTTCCATGAAGTGAATCAAATCTGCAAAAATGGGAGTAAGCAAGTTAGAAGAAGAAGAAAAAGAAGAAGAAGATTAGAAGAAGAAGAAGAAGAAGAAGAAGACTAGAAGAAGAAGAAGAAGAAGAAGACTAGAAGAAGAAGAAGAAGAAGAAGAAGGTTTTTACCCTTTTCCTTCTCATTCTTCTTCTTCTTTTATTCTTTCTTTTTCTTCTCTTTCTTCTTCTATTCTTTCTTTTTCTCCTGTTCCTTGTTTTTCTTCTTATTATTCCTTATTTGTGTCATTTTAGAGCTTACATAGGTAATTATGCCATTTTTTTAGCTAACTAAGCTTATTATGTCAATTTGGAGGAAATTAAGGTAAGTATAGGTCATTTTTGTGCTAACATAAGTAATTATTCCATTTTTAGATAACGTAGGTAAAATGGATCATTTTGGAGCTAACCTAGCTAAAATGGACCATATTGGAGCTAACGTACGTAAAATGGATCATATTGGAGCTAACCTAGGTAAACTTGCTCATTTTGAAGCTAACCTATGTAAAATGGATCATATTGGAGCAAACCTAGGTAAATTGGGTCATTTTGGAGCTAACTTAACTAATTATGCCATTTTTTAGTTAACTAAGCATATTATGCCATTTTTGACATAAGTAAGCTAAGTATAGGTCTTTATTTACCTAACCTAGGTAACTAAGCATATTAGAGCTAATTTAGTTAAGTATAGATCATTTTGGGGCCAAGTAAGCTAATTATGTCATTTTGTAGGAAGATTGGCTAAGTCTAGATCATTATGGTAACCATTTTGGAGGAAATAAAGCTAAGTCTAGGTCTTTATGCATTTGGTAGGCAAAACACTAGAGAAATGTCACCGTCATCACAGAGGTGAAGGGCCGGTTGGGTTTACGCCAGTGTTAGATGGAGAAGGACCGGTCGGGGTCGGGCTTGCGCCAGTGCGAGACGGAGAAGGATCGGTTGATGCTTGTCAGGAGGCATGCTGCACCAAAGATCATTTGCAATGTCTCGTTAGCATGATGCAACTGAAATGTGAATACTAGTAACTAATGACCGTTCAAATGAAACTCACCGTGTCCGCTATACCAATCTCAGGCATCGGCACAGGGGTCTGACCATTTTTCTCGCACATAGACTGCACATTTTGATTTCACGAGTCATTCATATTAGTTAGTAATGAAACGAACATTACATGCATGATTTGGCTAATAAGCAGGAGAAACTTACCACGAGGAGCTCGTATAGGGCCCGGTGAGATGCGTCGTTCCGGCTCCTCTCGTCCTCCAGCATCCTAGCCGTCCTCTGCTCCAGCTCGGTCTCCCTCTCCTTGGCCTACCTGTTTGCCTCCGCCAGAAGCTCCTGGGCCCTAGCCTCGATGTCGAGGTCCACTGCCCGTGGTCGAGGCGGTATGACAGTAACAGACCTCGCGTGGCGCTTCTTGATCTCCGGGAGACTGCTAGGACAACGTATCAGTCCATCCCCAATGGCTACCGAGCCATGTTTCCTCCCATCACCAGATAGCATCACGAGCTCTGTATCAAAAGGACTCTGGCTCCGGTTGAAGTCATCCTCTTTCGTCGCCTTCCCCCAGTCTCTGTACCTCACGAGCTTGTTGTGGGAGGAGATGTTGGTGAAGCTCTCTGGATGATCGAGGTCATCCTCAGAGAATGCCTTGGCCCTCTTGAACGGGGCCATATGGGCCATGGCATAGAGGTCGTACAGCGGTGGCACTTCCTTCTTGTTGTGTTTCGCATAAAAGAGAGGAACAACATATTAGTTAAGGGCTGAAGTTAGCATGAAGAATGAAATTGCATGAATCGTTAAGGGCTGAAACCACATACCCAGTGATCCCCGTACTCAAATAGGTTGGAGCTCCCTTGATGGTGTGGCACACCTCGCATTTGGGAACGCTTATCCCTGGCCTTGTTGTGTTCGGCTAGCCATTGGGGAGAGAACCACTCATCCACCAACGCCTCCCAACAGTCCATCATATCCGCACACCATCTCGGGGGCACGTAAGTTTGGCAAAGAGAAATTTCAGCGCTACGCCTACGAATGAAATCAAGGAAACTAAGTACAAGGCCTTAAGAATAGGTAATTACCTTCATGTACTTCTCCTTACCCAGATACTTGCGGTGGCACTTCTTCTTGGCCCTCCTAATGTTAGTCGAGGTGTAGTAGTCTCGAACAGCCTGCATCCTAGCCTCGTGCCGTAAGTTCTGAAGTAGGCGCTTGCACTCGGCTTAGAGAACCCTTGCCGCCTCCGCCTCGTGTTCCTTAGCAACCCTGTAGAAGGTCTGCAATCAAACAAGACAACACTGATTAGTACAATCACTAGGTAATGTTGATTTTTAATTCTTTAAAGTAGAAATTACCCAAAACTGCCACCTCACAATGTCGGCCACTGTCTCGCACACGACACCGTCGACCGTCTCCTCTGGCGGGGTCGGGGCAGCCACGTACAGCTCTTAGCTCATTGCTAGCTGTGGAGCCTGACCCTCACCGGGCAACGTGACCCACCCCGGGAAGGGGTGCCGGACTAGAGTACCAAGGACCTGGTTGGGCCTGCGGACACCATCGGGGTGTATCCAACCCCTACAGTATGACAAGGCCAACACATTAGATATTAATTTGAAGAAACATGAAGGACAAAGGTTAAAACAGAGTAAATGCACTTACTTTTCCCTGTTAGGCTGAATCAACCACCTCTGATCGTGGGTCGCCGGTACAGCCAGGATCTTCGTACCACCACGCTGGTAGACCTTCTTGCCCTGCTCAACCAGCTCGCCATCACTAAAACTATCGTCAGGCCAGGTCTCCTCGCCATCAGCATGGCCACTAGTCTCCGGAGTCATCTGGGACGAAGACTCTGGGAGCGGAGTCTCGTGGGACGAAGACGCTGGGGCCCGAGTCTCCTGGGACGAAGGCTCGGCGACACAAGGCTCGTCCGCCCGAGGCTCGTGGACCAGAGTCTGAGACGGGTCCAAGTCTGACGTCTCCACCTGAGACGGAGCACTTCGGTGGTCTGGAGAATCAGCTTCGGGTGGCGACGAGGAAGGCACAATAGCCTTCCTACCTCTCCCGCCACCACGTCCACCTCTAGATCCCCTCTTCGTCTTCCCCCGACCTCTCCCAGCCGAAGAAGAAGGGCCCGCTGGTGTCGCCATGCTATCTACGAGCACTCTATGAAGCTGCTGGGGTGGAATATAGCCACCCCTCCCAGCACGCGCCGAGGAAGAAGGAGGCTCGAAGCGCTCTTGACACGCGCCCACCATCTGTCAACACCTGCAATGACAAAGAGTAAACGAAATTAGTACAACATAAACATAATAAAAAAATTGGTGGGTCAAAACAACATCAAAACCCCTTTTCTGATATTTCAAGCTTTTGGAATATTTACATAGGAAATATTCTCTATAAATTCCAAGAAAATTCTAGCATGTATGACAATGCCATATTTGGTTATCTTGCCAAGTATCATCTCTTGGAGAACAAAATTACATCACCAAAACCCCTCAAACTACTTAACCTAACTAACCTAGAAACTAACCTAACTAACCTAGTCTAAAGATAACTAATTAACCTAACTAACCTAGAAAATCAAACTAACCTAGAAAATCAAACTAACCTAGAAAATCAAACTAACCTAACTAACACCTTCTACTTATTCTAACGATAACTAACCTAACCTAACTAACCTAGAAACTAACCTAACCTAGTCTAAAGATAACTAACCTAACCTAACTAACCTAGAAACTAACCTAGCTACCTAAACTAAACTAAATTAACCTAAAATAAACTCCTTTCCCCCTTGATCTTTCTTTTTCTTCTTGTTCCTTCTTTTCCTTCTTCCTCTTGTCTTCTTTTTCTTCTTCATTTTCCTTATTTTCCTTTTTCCTCTTCACTTCTACTTTTTCTTCTTTTCTTCTTAATATAAAAAACTAACCTAAAATCTAACCTACAATCTACTAACCTAAAAAAAGCTAACCTACAATATACAATCTACTAACCTAATTAAAGCAACTAAATCTACTAACCTAATTAAAGCAACTAAATCTACTAACCTAATTAAAGCAACTAAATATACTAACCCAAAGCAACTAAATCAACTAACCTAAAGCAACTAAATGTACTAACCTAAAGCAACTAAATAAACTAACCTAAATCAACTAATTAACCTAAAGCAACTAAATCTACTAACCTAAAGCAACTAAATCAACTAACCTAAAGCGACTAACCTAAAGCAACTAAATGTACTAACCTAAAGCAACTAAATCAACTAACCTGAAGCAATTAAATCAACTAAAAAAGCAAGAAAAAAAGAAAAAAAATAAAGGGCAGAACCTCACCAAGGGTGGAGCGGCGACGGGCGGGGGGGGGGGGGGCTGGACGGAGAGGCATCGAGCGGCGGGGCGCCGGGGCAGCGGGCGGCGGGCGGCCTCGGGGGTCGGGTGTGGTGGGGGTCAGCGGCGGTGGGGGACGGCACGAGTGGTGGGGGTCGGCGGCGGGGGCGGCTCAGGCACGGGGACAGCTCGGTGAGGGGAGAGAGACAGAGGGGAGAGAAAGAGGATGGCGCGGGCGCTGACCTTTTTTGATGGGGTGGGGCCAGGGGGGACGGCCGTTAGGTGGGCCACTTTCTGTGTCGTCCGCTAGCGGACAGCAAAAAAGCTTTGCCGTCAGCTACCGGACAACAAAGAAAGTGGCCGTTAAGTTCTTCTCGTTAGTGGGCCACCCACTCTCTTTGCCATCCGCTAGCTGATGACAAAGCTTGTAAGCCGTCAGCTAGCGGACGGCAAAGAGCAGGTTGACGGCAAACATGTTCTTTGCCGTCAGTTTTCGTCAAGCTGATGGCAAAGACCCTCTGTGCCATCAACTAGCTGACGGCAAAGATCTTGCTAGCCGCAAAGATCCTGATTCCAGTAGTGTTCCGTATATAGTCATATGTGCTTCCGATAAGAACTTGCATGACATGTTTTGTCGTACCCTCCCATGGCAGCGAGGTCCATAAGGAAACTAAGGGATATTAATGGCTCCTTTTAATAGAGAACTGGAACAAAGCATTAACACATAGTGAATACATGAACTCCTCAAACTACGGTAATCACCGGAAAGAATCCCAACTATTGTCACCTTGGGGTATGCGGATCATAACACGTAACAGGTGCGTATAACTTGCAAGATAAGATCAAGAACACAAATATATTCATGAAAACATAAAGGGTTCAGATCTGAAATCATGGCACATGACAAGCATTAAGCATAACAAAGTCATAGCAACATCAATCTCAGAACATAGTGGATACTAGGGATCAAGCCCTAACAAAACCAACTCGATTACATGATAAATCTCATCCAACCCATGACTGTCCAGCAAGCCTACGAAGGAATTACTCACTCCCGGCGGTGAGCATCATGAAATTGGTGGTGAGGAAGGGTTGGTGATGATGATGATGACGAATCCCACTCTCCCGAGCTCCAAATGGACTCCTGATTTGGCCTCCCAATGAAGAACAGGAGTTGGCAGTGGCTTCGTATCGTAAAACGTGATGAAACTTCCTCTCTTACTTTTTTCTCGGGAATTGTGAATTTATAGTGCCGATATTAGCGTTAGTGGAGCCTCATGGGACCCACAAGCCACTAGGGCGTGCCTAGGGGGGTGGGCGCACCCTGGTGCCTCGTGGACAGCAGGTGGCCCCCCTCTAGTGGGTCTTTGCTCTAGTATTTTTTTACTTATTCCATAAAAAATCTCCAAAAAATTTTGTCCAATTCCGAGAACTTTTATTTCTGCACAAAAAACAACACCATGGTAGTTCTGCTGAAAACAACGTCAGTCCGGGTTAGTTTCATTCAAATCATGCAAATTAGAGTCCAAAATAAGAGCAAAAGTGTCTGGAAAAGTAGATACGACGGAGACGTATCACTATTTTTTGCATGTTTTTGGTTTTCCATAAAATCCATACCTACATAGGTCCAAACACGACGACACTTTTTGACGATTCTTTCTGGACAATAAGAGACCCTAGAAGCTTCGGGGGAGGACGAGAAGATGCATGAGGGCCCCACAAGGCAGGGGCGTGCCCTGGGGGTGATGACCCACAAGTATAGGGGATCAATCGTAGTCCTTTCGATAAGTAAGAGTGTCGAACCCAACGAGGAGCAGAAGGAAATGACAAGTGGTTTTCAGCAAGGTAATTTCTGCAAGCACTAAAATTGTCGGTAACAGGTAGTTTGATAGCAAGATATGGTAACGAGCAAGTAACGATAATGGTAAATAAAGTGCAACAAGGTACCCAATCCTTTTGTGGCAAAGGACGGGCCAAAACGGTTTCTTATAATAAGCAAAGCGTTCTTGAGGGTACACGGGAATTTCATCTAGTCACTTTAATCATGTTGGTTTGATTCGTGTTCGCTACTTTGATAATTTGATATGTGGGTGGAGCGGTCCATGGGTGTTGTTCTTACTTGAAAAAACCACACACTTACGATTAACCCCCTCGCAAGCATCCGCAACTACGAGAAAAGTATTAAGATAAAATCTAACCATAGCACTAAACATTCGGATCCAAATCGGCCCCTTACGAAGTAGCGCATAAACTAGGGTTTAAGCTTCTGTCACTCTAGCAATCCATCATCTAATAACTACTCCACAATGCATTCCCTTAGTCCCAATGATGGTGAACTGCCATGTAGTCGACGTTCACATGACACCACTAAGGGAATCACAACATACATATCATCAAAATATCGAACACATATCAAGTTCACATGATTACTTGCAACAAGATTTCTCCCGTGACCTCGAGAACAAAAGTAACTACTCACAAATGACAATCATGCTCAAGATCAGAGGGGTATTAAATAGCATAATGGATCTGAACATATAATCTTCCACCAAATAAACCATATAATAATCAACTACAAGATGTAATCAACACTACTAGTCACCCACATGTACCAATCTGAGGTTCCGGTACAAAGATTGAACATAAGAGATGAACTATAGGGTCTGAGAGGAGATGGTGCTGTTGAAGATGTTGATGGAGATTGGCCTCCCAAAGATGAGAGGGTTGTTAGTGATGATGATGGCTTCGATTTCCCCCTCCGGGAGGGAAGTTCCCCCGTCGGAATCGCTCCGCCGGAGGGCAAAAGTGCTCCTACCCAAGTTCCGCCTTGAGACGGCGGCACTCCATCTCGAAAGTCCTCTCCTTAGTTTTTTCTAGGTCAAAATGACCTAAATACCAGAAGATGGGCACCGGAGGTGGGTTGGGCTAAGCACAACCCACCAGGGCGCGCTTGGGGGGCCTCGCGCGCCCTGGTGTCTTGTGCTCTCCAGGTGGCCCCCCTTCGGTAGTTATTTGCTCCAGTATTTTTATATATTCCAAAACAATTCTCCGTGCATTTCCAGCTCAATTGGAGATGTGCAGAATAGGTAACTCAGACGTAGCTTTTTTAGGTCCAGAATTCCAGCTGCCGGCATTCTCCCTCTTTATGTAAACCTTGCATATTATGAGAGAAAAGGCATTAGAATTACTCCATAAAGCATTATTATGCATACAAACATTATAAATAACAGTAGGAAAACATGATGCAAAATGGATGTATCAGGGGGTAGGACGTGCTATCTTGGCTTGTTGGCCCCTCGTGGCTCTGTTTGCCCTAATTCTTGGCCTATAATTTCCCGAATATTCAAAGCAAAACCCGAAAAAAATATCGCCGCTGCAAGCCTTTGTTCCAAAGCTATCCCATCTAGAGTTGTTCCAGTACGTTGCCGGAGGTGGGAATCATTGGGAGGCCATCTTCATCAACCTTACTGCCTCCACGACGATGTGTGAATAGTTCCCTTAGGACCTACGAGTCCATAGTTGTAGCTAGATCTCTCTCTCTCTCTCTCTCTCTCTCTCGCTTCAATACAATAATCCTCTCTCTCTCTCTCTTGAGCTTCAATACAATAATCTTCTTTAAGATCAATCCGATGCAATTTTTTGTGGTGTGTTTGTTGGGATCCGTTGAATTGTGGGTTCATGATCAGATTATTCCTTGATCTATTTTGGATCTATTGAAGTTTCTTCCTTGTGTAATTTTATAACTATGTATGCTTTTCAATCTATGAGTCCTCTTTGACCAATTGCATGAGTAGGCCTTCAGAGGGAGTGGTGCATAGTAGTGGGTTCAACCTTGCCGTGATCTTGCCCTGTGAAAGGAATGACGAAGGCATGTATTTGTGTTGTTGCCACTAAGGGTAAAACGACGGGTTTTGGTCATATTGATTGATCTTTTTCTGTCTACATTTTGTCATCTTGCTTATTGCATTAATCTGTTTATCATGAACTTAATACTTTGATATGCACGCTGGATAGCGGTCTTGGGTGGAGTAATAGTAGTAGATGCAGTTGGATTAACGGTCTACTTGTCACAGACGTAATACCTATGTGAGATTATGCCATGAATGATCACAATTATTACTATGCGCAATTATATCAGTTGTCCAATAGTAATTTGTTTACCACACCATTTGCTATGCTTTCGAGAGAGCTGCCACTAGTGAACCTATGGCCCCCGGGTCTATTCTCCATCAATATAAAAGCCTTTACAATTGCTCTCTATTTTCTCTTTTACCTTTTGTTACTTTGCTAACCACTATCTACTTTTAATCTTGTAACTGGAAAGAACAAGGGGAATGAAAACCCCCTTGCCTTTGTTGGGTGTAAGCAATTGTTGTGTTTGTGTGCAGGTACTACTAATGCTGTTAGTGTAGTGCCTCCTACTGGTTCGATGAACCAGTTTTCAAGACTGGCAACAAAGATCTCCTCGGAAGAGCCGAAGCACGCCCAGACTTCAAAAGCGGTTCAGGGGTTGCCGATGGTGTCTCGGCTAGGGGATATCTCACCACGTCGTCTCTCGGCCTGGTAGGACGGGTCGAGGACCCCCATGCCAGTTCAGGAGTGGGGCACATCAGACGACCCATGGCATATCGATGGAAGGCTCCTAAAGGCTTTTCGTGTACTACAAGAAGTAGATTCCTCGGAGACGTTGTTTCCTTATACGTGACCGACTAAGATATTTTAACCCTAGACCCCCCTGGTATCTATATAAACAGAGGGATAGGGCTTGTACAAAGACAACAATCTCAGGGTAGATCATCTGTACTTTGTACTCCAACCCAAAGAATAAACACAATCAAGACGTAGGGTGTTATCTCCTGGGAGTGCTCGAACCTGGGTATAACCTCATCTCATTGGTACCATCGCATCTAGACGCTTAGTTCGGGACCCCCTACCTGAGATTAGCTGAATTTAGCTCTATCATGTGGCGATGGCAGTGCAAAGACGCTTATCCTTCTTGAAGGTGCTATTGCGGAAGAAGTTGACTTATTCATAGGTGTTTTATTTCATGGTTATGTGCATCACAATGTTACACAGGCCACGGGTTTAACCTTCTTTTTGAAAAAAATCTTCTACTCCCACAAAAAGTAACAAAGCATCTGTCATTTTAGATAATGGTCATGTTTGGCTGCTAGAGCCTAATAATGACACTATGATCATATGTTGGACTATTTTCTTTATAATAAAGAGTCACCATTTCCCATCAAAAGGAAAAAAGATAATCTCCCTCTATGAGTGGATAACCAATTAGGGAAACTCCATTGCCGAGCATCAAAACACCTTTAAATGCTAGGATCATGTGGTCCGAACACTTTTTGCCATCCAATATCGTGCATAAAATATTCGCGAACCGGTCCAAACTTTTGAAATCCCACAAATCGGAAGCAAAGTCGGGAGTGGTCTGTGGGTGTCCAGACCTCTGCCACGTAGGCGTACAACAATTGGGACCCACAAAAAACCCACCTCTCTCGTCCCACTCCAACCCCCACTCCGCTCTTGGCGCCGCATTGATGCCGACCCAGAGTAGACATGATTGGTCACTGCCGCATGGCGGCCAAACAATACAACATTCGCAACGGGGCAGCGGCCAAGAAATTTGCTCCAGCCTGGTCTCCGCATTGCGTTAATGCCAGCTGAGAGCAGACATGACTGGATGGTATGGCTTCCTACCGCATTCATACAGGATGAACATCCCTCTGTCTGCCTGACATTCACGCTGACGCGGCAAACGAGAAGCCAATTCTAGCGGAACATGTTCAAGGCGTCGCTCCGCCAGTCCGGGTGTTCGCTACTATTTAAAGCCCATCGATGATACGTCTCCAACATATCTATAATTTATGAAGTATTCATGCCATGTTTACAATAATTTTATATGGTTTTGGTATGATTTGCATGGAACTAACCCGGATTGACGCTGTTTTTAGCAGAACTACCGTGGTGTTGTTTTTTGTGTAGAAATGAAAGTTCTATAAATGAGCTAAAACTTTTTGACGATTTTTTTGGAACAAAAGAGACCCCCGAAGCTTCGTGGGAGGGCCAGAAGAGCCACGAGGAGGGCACAACCCACCAGGGCGCGCCTGAGGGGCCCGGCTTGCCCCAGTGCGTTGTGCTCACCTCAAGGCCCATCTTAGCGTGATTCCAACGCCAAAAAATCCTATAAATAGAGAAACCATCAGAAATAACCCTAAATCAGAAGTTCCACCGCTGCAAGCCTCTGTAGCCATGAAAAACCAATCTAGACCCTGTTCCGGCACCCCGCCGGAGGGGGAAATCATCACCGGTGGCCATCTTCATCATCCCGATGGCCACCATGATGAGGAGGGAGTGCACCCTCGGGGCTGAGGATTTGTACCAGTAGCTATGTGTTTAATCTCTCTCTCTCTCTCTCGTGTTCTTGAGATGTCACGATCTTGATGTATCGTGGGCTTTGTTAATACAGTTGGATCATATGGTGTTTTCCCCTCTCTATCTTGTTGTGAATTGAGTTTTCCCTTTGAGATTTCGTTTTATCAGATTGAATACTTTTATGGATTTGAGATCACTTGATGTATGTCTTGCTATGAATACCCGTGGTGACAATGGAGTATCATATTGATTCACTTGATATGTATTTTGGCACTCAACTCACGGATTCCCGAGGTGACATTGGGGTAATCTATCATAGGGGTTGATGCATGTTCTCGTCTTTGTTTCTCCTGTAGAAATCTTGGGGCACACTTTGAGGTTCTTTGTGTTGGATTGAGTATTGTGAATCTGAAATTGTTTGATGCATATCATATAATCAACTCACGGATACTCGTGGTGACATTGGAGTATCTAGGTGACATTAGAGTTGGTTTATGTGTATCATATGGTGTTATTTTAGTACGAACTCTTGGTTAGATCGATCAGAAAGAATAGCTTGGTGTTGTTTTCGTACGAACTCTATGATAGATTAATCGGAAAGAAGAGCTTTGAGGTGGTTTCGTACCCTACAAAAAATTTCTTCTTATGTTCTCCGCTAGATAGGAACTTTGGAGTGATTCTTCATCGCACGTTGAGGGATGGTTATATGATCATATTATATTAGCATTGTTGAGAGATTGCGCTAGTGAAAGCACGAACCCTAGGCCTCATTTTCAAGCATTGCAATACCTTTTTTGCTCACTTTTGTTACCTGCTACCTGGCTATTTTTTATTGTTCCCATTACAAAAATCAATATCTACTATCACTACTACGCTTGTATCACCATCTCTTTGCCGAACTAGTGCACCTATACAAATTACCATTGTATTTGGTGTGTTGGGGACACAAGAGACTTTTTATTATTTGGTTACAGGGTTGTTTGAGAGAGACCATCTTCATCCTACGCCTCCCACGGATTGATAAACCTTAGGTCATCCACTTGAGGGGCAATTGCTATTGTCCTACAAAACTCTGCGCTTGGAGGCCCAACATGAGTCTACAAGAACAAGTTGTGTAGTAGACATCAAGCTCTTTTCTGGCGCCGTTGCCAGGGAGGTGAGTGCTTGAAGGTATATCTTTAGATCTTGCAATCGAATCTTCTAGTTTCATATTTTATCACTAGTTTGGTTTATAAAAGAAAACTAAAAAAATGGAATTGAAGTGGTCTCATATTGTTCATCTTTATAATGTATTTCGTGAAAATGATGGAAAGAAAAATTGTGCTCAATTGATAGAAGAAGAATTCTATAAAATGTTTGACAAAAAATCTTTGAATGATGAGCATGGTTGCAATGTCGTTGGTATGAACTCTTTGAGTATCCATGATGCTAACGATATGCAAAGCCATAAGCTTGCGGATGCTATGTTTGATGAAGATGATATTTTTAGTTCCCCAAGTTTTGATTAGGAAAATTATTATGATGATAGCATGCCTCCTATTTATGATGATTATATTGATGAAAGTGGAGTTGGAGAGGTCATGACTTTATTTAATGATGAATCCGCTATTTTGGAAGAGGTTTCAATTGATTATGAAAACAAAGTTATATCTATGATGATTATGGTGATGGCATGTATGCTATAAATAATAATGATAACCATGAAACTTGTCCTCATGATTTTAATTTTCAATCTCATGATAGTTATTTTGTTGAATTTGCTCCCACTACTATTAATGAGAAGAAATTTGCTTATGTGGGGAGTAATAAAATTTCTATGCTTGTGAATCATGAAAAGAATGCTTCATGTGATAGTTATATTGTTTAATTCATTTAGGATGCTACTGAAAATTACTATGAGAGAGGAACATATGCTTTTACATATTGCAAAAATATCAAGTTTCCTCTCTATGTGTTGAAAGATTTGAAGTTGCACTTCTTTTGCCTTCTTATGCTAGTTGATTTTGCTCCCATAAATTATTTGCTCACAAAATCCCTATGTTTGGCTTAAATGTGCTTGCCATGTGTTTCATGATGCTCTTGTTATGTTTTGATTCTTATCTTTTATGTGAGCATCATTGAAATCATCATGCCTAGCTAAAAAGGCATTAAAGAAAAGTGCTTGTTGGGAGACAACCCAACACTTTTACCTATGTTTTTGTGTGTTCAAATGATTATGCTACTGTATTAATCATGTTTAATAGCTTTTTTCAATAAAGTACCAAGTAAAGCCTTTGGGATAGTGTGGATGATAGTTGACTTGATTCTGTGCAAAAACAAAAACTTTTTGCTCAGTATAGGAATTTTAAAAATTCACTGGAACGTGATTTTGATCTGATTTTTTTACAGGTGATAGATATACAAATTCCCTATGTTTTCCTAAATTTTCAGAAGTTTTAGAGTAGCAGAAGTATGGTAGTTGTCCAAATCATTACATATTGTTCTGTTTTTGACAGATTCTGTTTTCAATGCATAGTTTGCTTGTTTTCCAGTTTCTATGCCTTATACTGATCAATATAAATTGTAGTAATGATATGCTACAATAGTCATCGTGTGGAAACAATTATGAATCTTGTCTTTGACAGTACCAAAGTGAATGGTTTTCTCTTTATCATGCTAATCTATCTCATGAAGTTCCATTAAGTTTTGTGTGATTGAAGTTTTCAAGTTTTGGGTGAGATATCGATTTGGGGAGAATAAGGAGTGACAAGACCCTAATCTTGGGGATGCCCAAGGCACCCCAAGGTAATAGTCAAGGAAGATCCAAGAAACTAAGCTTGGGGATGCCCCGGAAGGCATCCCCTCTTTCGTCTTCAACATTATCGGTAACTTCACTTGGAGCTATATTTTCATTCGTCACATGATATGTGTTTTTCTTGGAGATTCATTTTCTTATGCTTGCTGTTATTTAGAATAATGTTTTGCATCTTCTATTTCAATAGAAATGTCAAGTATAGCCTTTACCATGCTTATTTTATAAGTCTACATGTTGCTGTTTAAAAATAGAAAGTTTGTTGTCATTGTCTGAATTCTTCTGGAAAGTCAGAACTTGATAAAATCTTGAAATTTTTACACAATATGATATGACAAATTTTCTACACTGTGCTAATTTTTCAGAATTTTTGGAGTTAAAGAAGTATTGATATTCTTGCATTCTTTACAGACTATACTGTTTTGACAGATTGCTGTTATGTTTGCATTGTTTGCATATGTTTGCTTGTTTACTGATTCTATTTGATGATAGGACTATTAAATATCCAGAGGCATTTAGTATGAAATGTTGAATAATAATTTTAGTGATTTGCTACAGTAGATAATGATAAGGTTTTGCATTGATTTATACTAACTTATCTCATGAGTTCTTGTTGAGTTTTGTGTGGATGAAGTTTCTGAGATTTAGAGAAACCGTGATATGAGAGGAATTAAGGAGACACAGGAGCTCAAGCTTGGGGATTTCCAAGGCATCCAAAATTAGTATTTCAACAAGTCTCAAGCATCTAAGCTTGGGGATGCCCCGGTAGGCATCCCACCTTTCTTCTTCAACAATTATCGGTTAGTATCAGTTGAGCCTAAGTTTTTGCTTCTTCACATGATGTGTGCTATCCTTGGAATGTCATTTTGTTTTGTTTTTCTTGCTTTTTTAATAACATAATTAGATATGAAAGTTTAAAATAAGAGAGAGTGCTCAATTAGCTACCTATTTACTTAACTACTCACTTGATCTTCACTTATATCTTTTTGGAGTAGCTTGTCATTAATCTTGTGCTTCACTTATATCCTATGAGTAAATTGTTGAATGAATTGAATATCATGAAGTTGAAATTATATCATGCCTAGTGGTAGCTTCACATTGGGTTTAGAAAGTGAAATTTTTTGAAGCTTGACAATCACAATATTGGTCATACAAGCAATTCATGAATGGTTATTATAAGGAAGAGAACTTTCACATACAAATATATTATCTTGGACATCTTATATGATTGTGAATACCCATTAATTATTTTCAAACTTGAGCAAATTAGTTGAAGTTGGAGAAGGAAGACAACGTAGTGAGTTATGGTTGTGTATATTTGCATAGAAGTTATATTGTCATGGATCCTCCAACATGTAGTATTTGCCTAGGATCTTTTGCTAGCCAAAAAATCGTACCAAGTAGAGATACTACTTGTGCATCCAAAAACCCTTAAACCCAGTTTCTTGCCATGAGTGTCCACCATACCTACCTATGGATTGAATATGATCCTTCAACTAAGTTGTCATCGGTGCATAAAGCAATAAAAATTGCTCCTAAATATATTCGATCTTTTATTGTAAGGGAATGTTGAGCATTGTACGAACTTGTGATGACAAAGTAATAAAAGCGACGGACTGCATAATAAAGGTTGCTATCATAAGGGGCAATATAACGTGACGTTCCTTTGCATTAAGAGCTTGGGCATCCAAATAAAAAGCGCATGACAACCTCTGCTTCCCTCTGCGAAGGGCCTATCTTTTACTTTTCAGTATTTAATTTTATGCAAAGAGTCAATAGTATGCATTCTCATTTCAACCTCAACTATTCTCTTGATGGCAAGCATCATGTGGTGGGGAAAGATCTAGGCACATATGACCAGTCAAATATATTTGCTCATGATTTATTATTGTTGACAGTTACCTCTATGATAAATGAGTTGGGAGGCAAAATATTAAACCCCTATCTTTCTCTGTGTTCGATGTATGCCATTTGTTCTAAGAATATGCTTTGAGTACTAGCAATCATGGAAGACTATATGATGATTGACTATGTGGAGCTCTTACTTAGACTCTATTGAATAAGTTGAATTGCAATTGTTTGGTGACTAAGAATATAGGTTGTTGAGTTTCAAGAGAATTCATTGTTTGAATCTTAACATGTGAATTGATTGCTACTTGATACGTCTCCAACGTATCTGTAATTTTTTATTGTTCCATGCTGTTATATTATCTGTTTTGGATGTTTAATGGGCTTTAATATACCTTTTTATATTATTTTGGGACTAACCTATTAACCGGAGGCCCAGTGCAAATTGCTGTTTTTTGCCTATTTCAGTGTTTCGCAGAAAAGGAATATCAAACGGAATCCAAACGGAATGAAACCTTCGCGAGGATCGTTTTTGGAACAAACGCAATCCAGGAGACTTGGAGTGGACGTCAAGGAAGGAAGCAACGAGGCGGCCACGAGGCAGGGAGCCGCGCCCAGGGGGGTAGGCGCGCCCCCCACCCTCATGGGCCCCTCGTAGCTCCACCGACCTACTTCCTTCACCTATATATAATCTTATACCCTGAAAACATCCAGGAGAGCCACGAAACACTTTTTCCACCGCCGCAACCTTCTGTACCCATGAGATCCCATCTTGGGGCTTTTTTCGGTGCTCTCCCGGAGGGGGAATCGATCACGGAGGGCCTCTACATCAACACCATGGCCTCTCCGATGATGTGTGAGTAGTTTACCACAGACCTTCGGGTCCATAGTTATTAGCTAGATGGCTTCTTCTCTCTCTTTGGATCTCAATACAAAGTTCTCCTCGATCTTCTTGGAGATCTATTCGATGTAATACTTTTTGCGGTGTGTTTGTCGAGATCCGATGAATTGTGGGTTTATGATCAAGATTATCTATGAACAATATTTGATTCTTCTCTGAATTCTTATATGCATGATTTGATATCTTTGCAAGTCTCTTCGAATTATCAGTTTGGTTTGGCCTACTAGATTGATCTTTCTTGCAATGGGAGAAGTGCTTAGCTTTGGGTTCAATCTTGCGGTGTCCTTTCCGGTGACAGCAGGGGCAGCAAGGCACGTATTGTATTTTTGCCATCGAGGATAAAAAGATGGGGTTTATATCATATTGCTTGAGTTTATCCCTCTACATCATGTCATCTTGCCTAATGCGTTACTCTATTCTTATGAACTTAATACTCTAGATGCATGCTGGATAGCGGTCGATGTGTGCAGTAATAGTAGTAGATGCAGAATAGTTTCAGTCTACTTGTCATGGACGTGATGCCTATATACATGATCATGCCTAGATATTCTCATAACTATGCGCTTTTCTATCAATTGCTCGACAGTAATTTGTTCACCCACCGTAGAATATACTATCTTGAGAGAAGCCACTAGTGAAACCTATGGCCCCCGGGTCTATTTTCCATTATATTAATCTCCCGTCAACTTGCTATTTCTGTCGCCGTTTATTTTGCAATCTTTACTTTTAAATCTATACAACAAAAATACCAAAAAAATTTATCTTATTATCTTTATCAGATCTCACTTTTGCAAGTGGCCGTGAAGGGATTGACAACCCCTTTATCGTGTTGGTTGCAAGGTTCTTAATTGTTTGTGCAGATACTAGGGATTTGCATGTAGTCTCCTACTGGATTAATACCTTGGTTCTCAAAAACTGAGGGAAATACTTACGCTACTTTGCTGCATCACCCTTTCCTCTTCAAGAGAAAACCAACGCATGCTCAAGAGGTAGCAAGAAGGATTTCTGGCGCCGTTGCCGGGGAGATCTACGCACAAGTCAAGATATACCAAGTACCCATCACAAACTCTTATCCCTCGCATTACATTATTTGCCATTTGCCTCTCGTTTTCCTCTCCCCCACTTCACCCTTGCCGTTTTATTCGCCCTTTTCCGTTCGTCTCTTTTTGCTTACCTTTTGTGTGCTCGCTCTTTGTTTGATTTGCTGCCATCATGTCTGAAACTGGGGAGGTTATCATTGATAATGATAGTGGTAATAACATGGAAAACTTTGATGCTTTTGATGATCCTCCTGAAGTACCTACTATTTTACACACTAAAAAGTTTCGGATTGGTAGTGGTAATATTATTGGAAAAGGAGTTATTCAAGATTTATTTACTTGTGTCGGTGCCCTGCCCACTATGGGTGGGTCTGTTCTTCATAGAACTAGTAGTCTTGCGGATGCTATATCTTTGCTCGTAGTTGAACTTGAAAGACAATTTATTCATATGCATCCTTGCATACAAAGGATTTTTCTAGAGTTTTCCAATATCGAGCATTCTTCTGTTAAGCGAGCAGCTACTATCTTTTTGGCACATGAGTTCAGATTTATAATGAGAGGCCAATGAATTTTTTGCGCATTATAGGGTGGACGCTGGTCGTCCTCCCATAGAAGCTATCCTTTTTAATCAAGAAGACTTAATGTATTTACGATCTTTAGATCATGTTGCTTACAATGAAAACCTTAGAAAGAAGGTTCCTACCGATGTTCTAGTTGATAGAATTTCTGAACTCAATGATGATTTTGCTATTCAGAATAATGGGTTAGGTTTTTCTCTTGAACAAAGGCTCATGACTTTTTTTCCAAAAGAATGCTTATAATGATGAATTGGTTGTGCAATATAAGGGGCCAAAGGAGGAACCCATACCTCCCGAGCTTGATCTTGGGGACTTTTGTCCCATTAAATTTAGCCCTTTTGATTACTTTTGCTTGCCACAAATAAAACTTGCTGCTGAACGTAGGGAATATGAGAGGAGTTTTCGCGATTTGCCTTACCATTATTATGGCAATACCTAGATCTATTCTTGTTTTTATGCCTAGCTATGGGTGTTAAACGGTAGCGCTTGTTGGGAGGCAACCCAATTTTATTTTGTTCCTTGCTTTTTGTTCCTGTTTAGTAATAAATATTTCATCTAGCCTCTGGTTAGATGTGGTTTTATGTTTTCATTAGTTTTTGTGCCAAGTAAAACCTATAGGATTTTCTTGGGTGATAATTATTTGATCTTGCTGAAAAAGACAGAAACTTTCTGCTCACGAAAACAATTGTTAAAAATTACCAGAAAGTGATAAAATACTGATTCCAATTGCAGTAGATCAATAATCAAATTATCTAGGTCTTCCTATTTTTGTAGATTTTTCTGAGTTATAGAAGTTTGCGTTTGATACAGATTACTACAGACTGTTCTGTTTTTGACAGATTCTGTTTTTTGTGTGTTGTTTGCTTATTTTGATGAATCTATGGCTAGTATCGGGGGGTATGAACCATAGAGAAGTTGGAATACAGTAGGTTTAGCACCAATATAAATAAAGAATGAGTTCATTACAGTACCTTAAAGTGGTGGTTTGTTTTATTTCGCTAACGGAGCTCATGCGATTTTCTGTTGAGTTTTGTGTTGTGAAGTTTTCAAGTTTTTGGGTAAAGATTTGATGGATTTTGGAACAAGGAGTGTCAAGAGCCTAAGCTTGGGGATGCCCAAGGCACCCCAAGGTAAAATTCAAGGACAACCAAAAGCCTAAGCTTGGGGATGCCCCGGAAGGCATCCCCTCTTTCGTCTTCATCTATCGGTAACTTTACTCGATGCTATATTTTTATTCACCACATGATATGTGTTTTGCTTGGAGCGTCTTGTATTATTTGAGTCTTTGCTTTTTAGTTTACCACAATCATCCTTGCTGTACACACCTTTTTGTAGAGACACACATGAATCGGAATTTATTAGAATACTCTATGTGCTTCACTTATATCTTTTGAGCTAGATAATTTTGCTCTAGTGCTTCACTTATACCTTTTTAGAGCACGGTGGTGGTTTTATTTTGTAGAAATTATTGTTCTCTCATGCTTCACTTATATTATTTTGAGAGTCTTTTAGAACAGCATGGTAGTTTGCTTTGGCTATAAAATTAGTCCTAATATGATAGGCATCCAAGATAGGTATAATAAAAACTTTCATATAGAGTGCATTAAACACTATGATAAATTTGATAGTTGATAATGGTTTTGAGATATAAAGGTGGTAATGTTAGAGTCATGCTAGTTGGGTAATTGTGAAATTGAGAAATACTTGTGTTAAGGTTGGCAATTCCCGTAGCATGCACGTATGGTAAACGTTGTGTGACAAATTTGAAGCATGGGGTGTTCTTTGATTGATTTCCTTATGAGTGGCGGTCGGGGACGAGCGATGGTCTTTTCCTACCAATCTATCCCCCTAGGGGTATGCGTAGTAACACTTTGCTTCGAGGGCTAATAAACTTTTGCAATAAGTATATGAGTTCTTTATGACTAATGTGAGTCCATGGATTATACGCACTCTTACCTTTCCGCAATTTGCTAGCCTCTACGGTACCATGCATTGCCCTTTCTCACCTTGAGAGTTGGTGCAAACTTCACCGGTGCATCCAAACCCCGTGATATGATATGCTCTATCACACATAAGCCTCCTTATATCTTCCTCAAAACAGCCACCATACCTACCTATTATGGCATTTCCATAGCCATTTCGAGATATATTGCCATGCAACTCTCCACCGTTCCGTTTATTATGACACGCTCCATCATTGTCATATTGCTTTGCATGATCATGTAGTTGACATCGTATTTGTGGCAAAGCCACCTTCATAATTTTTTCATACATGTCGCTCTTGATTCATTGCATATCCCGGTACACCGCCGGAGGCATTCACATAGAGTCATATTTTGTTCTAAGTATTGAGTTGTAATTCTTGAGTTGTAAGTAAATAGAAGTGTGATGATTTTCATTATTAGAGCATTGTCCCATGCGAGGAAAGGTTGATGGAGACTATGATTCCCCCACAAGTCGGGATGAGACTCCAGACTAAAAAAAGAGGCCAAAGAAGCCCAAATAAAAAAATGAGAGAAAAAGAGAGACGGGGACAATGTTACTATCCTTTTTCCACACTTGTGCTTCAAAATAGCACCATGATATTCATGATAGAGAGTTTCTTATTTTGTCACTTTCATATACTAGTGGGAATTTTTCATTATAGGTATATTCCAATGATGGGCTTCCTCAAAATGCCCTAGGTCTTCATGAGCAAGCAAGTTGGATGCACACCCACTTAGTTTCTTTTGATGAGCTTTCATACACTTATAGCTCTAGTGCATCTGTTGCATGGCAATCCATACTCCTCGCATTGACATCAATTGATGGGCATCTCCATAGCCCGTTGATTAGCCGCGTCAATGTGAGACTTTCTCCTTTTTTGTCTTCTCACATAACCCCTATCATCATACTCTACTCCACCCATAGTGCTATATCCATGGCTTGCGCTCATGTATTGCGTAAGGGTTGAAAAGGCTGAAGCGCGTTAAAAAGTATGAACCAATTGCTCGGCTTGTCATCGGGGTTGTGCATGATGGGAGCATTTTGTGTGACGAAAATGAAGCATGGCCAAGCTATATGATTTTGTAGGGATAAGCTTTCTTTGGCTATGTTATTTTGATAAGACATAATTGCTTGGTTAGTATGCTTGAAGTATTACTATTTTTATGTCAATATTAAACTTTTATCTTGAATCTTTTGGATCTGAACATTCATGCCACAATAAAGAGAATTACATTGAAAATTATGTTAGGTAGCATTCCACATCAAAAATTCTGTTTTTATCATTTACCTACTCGAGGGTGAGCAGGAATTAAGCTTGGGGATGCTTGATACGTCTCCAACGTATCTATAATTTTTTATTGTTCCATGCTATTATATTATCTGTTTTGGATGTTTAATGGGATTTAATATACCTTTTTATATTATTTTTGGGACTAACCTATTAACCGA
This sequence comes from Triticum aestivum, assembly GCF_018294505.1. Taxonomy (NCBI): domain Eukaryota; kingdom Viridiplantae; phylum Streptophyta; class Magnoliopsida; order Poales; family Poaceae; genus Triticum; species Triticum aestivum. Next base: position 314,517,825 of record NC_057799.1, read on the forward strand.
AGGCCCAGTGCAAATTGTTGTTTTTTTTGCCTATTTCAGTGTTTCGCAGAAAAGGAATATCAAACGGAATCCAAACGGAATGAAACCTTCGCGAGGATCGTTTTTGGAACAAGCGCAATCCAGGAGAATTGGAGTGGATGTCAAGGAAGCAATGAGGCAGCCACGAGGTAGGGAGGCGTGCCTCACCCTCGTGGGCCCCTAGTAGCTCCACCGACCTACTTCCTACGCCTATATATACTTTTATACCCTGAAAACATCCAGGAGAGCCACAAAACACTTTTTCCACCGCTGCAACCTTCTATACCCGTGAGATCCCATCTTGGGGCCTTTTCTGGTGCTCCGCCGGAGGGGGAATCGATCACAGAGGGCCTCTACATCAACACCATGGCCTCTCCGATGATGTGTGAGTAGTTTACCACAGACCTTCGGGTCCATAGTTATTAGCTAGATGGCTTCTTCTCTCTCTTTGGATCTCAATACAAAGTTCTCCTCGATCTTCTTGGAGATCTATTCGATGTAATACTTTTTGCGGTGTGTTTGTTGAGATCCGATGAATTGTGGGTTTATGATCAAGATTATCTATGAACAATATTTGATTCTTCTCTGAATTCTTATATGCATGATTTGATATCTTTGCAAGTCTCTTCAAATTATCAGTTTGGTTTGGCCTACTAGATTGATCTTTCTTGCAATGGGAGAAGTGCTTAGCTTTGTGTTCAATCTTGCGATGTCCTTTCCCAGTGATAGCAGGGGCGGCAAGGCACATATTGTATTGTTGCCATCGAGGATAAAAAGATGGGGTTTATATCATATTGCTTGATTTTATCCCTCTACATCTTGTCATCTTGCCTAATGCGTTACTCTGTTCTTATGAACTTAATACTCTAGATGCATGCTGGATAGCGGTCGATGTGTGCAGTAATAGTAGTAGATGCAGAATCGTTTCGGTCTACTTCTCACGGACGTGATGCCTATATACATGATCATGCCTAGATATTCTCATAACTATGCGCTTTTCTATCAATTGCTCGACAGTAATTTGTTCACCCACCGTAGAATATACTATCTTGAGAGAAGCCACTAGTGAAAACCTATGGCCGCCGGGTCTATTTTCCATTATATTAATCTTCCGTCAACTTGCTATTTCTGTCGCCGTTTATTTTGCAATCTTTACTTTTCAATCTATACAACACCAAAAATATTTATCTTATTAGCTTTATCAGATCTCACTTTTGCAAGTGGACGTGAAGGGATTGACAACCCCTTTATCGCGTTGGTTGCAAGGTTCTTAATTGTTTGTGTAGGTACTAGGGATTTGCGTGTAGTCTCCTACTGGATTGATACCTTGGTTCACAAAAACTGAGGGAAATACTTACGCTACTTAGCTGCATCACCCTTTCCTCTTCAAGGGAAAACCAACGCATGCTCAAGAGGTAGCACTACTTTGTCATGATGAGTTTTATGAGAAAGAGTTACTGTTATGATGCTAGGAAAAGTGATTGAAATTATCATTGATCAAACTGATGCACTATGCTAGCATTCACACTTCATAAATTATTTCTTTTATCATTTACCTACTCGAGGACGAGTAGGAATTAAGCTTGGGATACTGATACGTCTCCAACGTATCTATAATTTATGAAGTATTCATGCCATGTTTACAACAATTTTATAGGATTTGCATGGAACTAACCCGGACTGACGTTGTTTTCAGCAGAACTACTGTGGTGTTGTTTTTTGTGCAGAAATGAAAGTTCTCCAAATGAGCTGAAACTTTTTGACAATTTTTTTGGAACAAAAGAGACCCCCAAAGCTTCGTGGGAGGGCCATAAGAGCCAGAGGAGGGCACAACCCACCAGGGCGTGCCTGAGGGGCCCTGCTTGCCCCGGTAGGTTGTGCTCACCTCGAGGCCCATCCTAGCATGATTCCAATGCCAAAAAATCCTATAAATAGAGAAACCATCAGAAATAACCCTAGATCAGAAGTTCCCCCGCCGCAAGCCTCTGTAGCCACGAAGAACCAATCTAGACCCCATTTCGGCACCCCGGCGGAGGGTGAAGTCATCACCGGTGGCCATCTTCATCATCCCGATGGCCACCATGATGAGGAGGGAGTAGTCCACCCTCGGGGCTGAGGGTTTGTACAAGTAGCTATGTGTTTAATCTCTCTCTCTCTCTCGTGTTCTTGAGATGTCACGATCTTGATGTATCGTGGGCTTTGTGATCATATGGTGTTTTCCCCTCTCTATATCTTGTTGTGAATTGAGTTTTCCCTTTGAGATTTCGTTTTATCGGATTGAATACTTCTATGGATTTGAGAGCACTTGATGTATGTCTTGCTATGAATACCCGTGGTGACAATGGGGTATCATATTGATTCACTTGATATGTGTATTGGCACTCAACTCGTGGATTCCGAGGTGACATTGGGGTAATCTATGCATGGTGGTTGATGCACATTATCGTCTTTGTTTCTCTGGTAGAAATCTTGGGGCACTCGTTGAGGTTCTTTGTGTTGGATTGAGTATTATGAATATGAAATTGTTTGATGCATATCGTATAATCAACTCACGGATACTCGCGGGGACATTGGAGTATCTAGGTGACATTAGAGTTGGTTGATGTGTATCATATGGTGTATTTTAGTACAAACTCTTGGTTAGATCGATTGAAAAGAATAGCTTGGTGTTGTTTAGTACGAACTCTAGGATAGATTGATCGGAAAGAATAGCTTTGAGGTGGTTTCGTACCCTACAAACAATTTCTTCTTATGTTCTCCGCTAGATAGGAACTTTGGAGTGATTCTTCATCACACGTTGAGGGATGGTTATATGATCCAATTATATTAGCATTGTTGAGAGATTGCACTAGTGAAAGTATGGACCCTAGGCCTCATTTTCAAGCATTGCAATGTCGTTTTTGCTCACTTTTGTTACTTGCTACCTTGGTGTTTTTTATTGTTCCTATTACAAAAATCAATATCTACTATCATTACTATGCTTGTATCACCATCTCTTTGCCGAACTAGTGCACCTATACAAATTACCATTGTATTTGGTGTGTTGGGGACACAATAGACTTTTTATTATTTGGTTGCTGGGTTGTTTGAGAGAGACCATCTTCATCCTACGCCTCCCACGGATTGATAAACCTTAGGTCATCCACTTGAGGGAAAATTGATACTGTCCTACAAAACTCTGCGCTTGGAAGCCCAACACGAGTCTACAAGAATAAGTTGCGTAGTAGACTTCAATCGGCCACGGCACAAACCCTACCACCTCCAAGAGCTATCTTCCTCTGCCCGAGACTCCGACGCACCACCCATTCCCTCTTCTAATGTCACGAGCAATGCCTGAGACTCACTATGCGTGGTGGAAGAGCTTGTCGCCACGAAGTCGTGGCCGACGTGCACAATAGGGAAGCCCGACTTTCGGATCTAGGCATCATGGATGAGCAACAGGCGATGCTCGAGTCCATGCGCTGCACTCGCACTATCCGCTTCGTGTCATGGATCTAGAGCGCAACCGCCTCTTTGACGAGATCATGACGAAGGCGGAGGAGGTGCAGGTGGTGGCTGACACGCCCAATGCCAACATCGCCAGCTCCACATCATTTGCCCCGACCCACAATTATCATGAGGCCATCATCGATCTCACCTCCAACAGCTCGATCGTCGACCTCACCTTCAACCGTGGTGTCCAAGGCCAGGCGAACTCTGATGAAGAATAGGACATGTGCCCACATATGCCAGAGTAGACTAGGGCCAAATCCTTTTGCTATGTAAAAAATTCAACATTTTGTTCATTCGGGTTTGACTGTGTCATAGTTCTACAGTTGGAATTTGGTTTATCGTTGGATGAATTGCATTGCTGATATTGATCCCAAGAAAAAAAATAGGTACAGCTAGTCCGTGAATAGCCAGACATCGCACTGTAAAAATAGGATAGGTTCGATCTATGGTCATTAAGGGCCTCCTAAAAGATCTACTAAATTCATCGAGTTGTTCTAAAGAATCAAAATGGTCGTTTATTAATGGAATTCCTTGTCGGCAACCACTGCCCGCTTTTTTATTCGGTAATGCTAACTGGTGATCGTTCATTGGAAGTCGTCTGATTAAGATTAAACGATGACAATTATTTTTAAAAAACTTGCCTTCTCTAAGAAAGAAATATCATAGTAATCTGAGAAAATGTTGTCCCCTATAACTAAAATTGTCAAACATCCGAGCATCGGGTTCGATGGCCACCCCCTATCCTTGCGGACAGGCAGATATCAGGTGATAACACCCTTCACATGCTCCCATGATCCAAATTTTGAAAAATCATGTTTAGATGTTTCAAAAAATCCTAAAAAAATTATGGATGTTCACAAGATATATTTTAATATCTCCTAAAAACTTCAGATCAAAAATAAAAATATACATTGAGAAACAAAAAAGACAAATCCATATGTGAATAGTGTCTGACACTATTCATGTTGTCTTCTTTTGACACTATCCATTCTGGATTTGTCTTTTTTTACTCCATGTGTGTTTCAAATTTTGATCTGGATTTTTAGGGGTGATAGACATATATGTCTTGTGAACATAAAAAATATATTCAGAATTCTTGGAAACATCTAAATACGATTTTTCAAAAGTTAGAGCATACATGGGTAGACATAACATTTACTCTGAGAGAGCGCTCCCTCCCCTCCTCCTCTTCCCTGCCACACGCTACTCCGGCGCCGGCGTCCACCTTCCAGCCGCTAGCCGCTCCGACTCCGGCGGCCACCCTCCCACCGCCTGCCACTCCGGCAACAGCGGCCACCCGTCCTCTGCGCTTGTCCTCGCTCTGTCGTTGTCGCCAGATCTGCGCGCCATGGCGGCCAGTCCGCACTCCGTCTCCTCCTCGTGCCATGGGGAGCGCCCCATGGTCTCCGGCCTCGGCCTCTCGTCCGCGTCTGAGAGCTCGGTTGCAGCGGAGGGACCTGCAGGGGCGACGGCGGCGGACCCCTTAGCGGCGTCTTCTCGGCGCATCGTGCCGTGGCAGGAGGCCCCGGTCTCGAAGCGCACCCTCTGGAAGCGCCGCAGGGAGGCCGGGCAGCCGGAGGTGGCCCTGCGCCGTGCCTCGCCGGGCCGCAGAGAGGTCTCTCCGGAGATGAGGGATCGGTGTTTCAAGTGTCTGGAGAAAGGTCACTTTTTGAAGGATTGCACTAACAAGGTGGTCTGTCTCCGCGCGGTTTGCCCGGTCATGTTGCCAGGCAGTGCAAGCGTCCGCGTAGTCCATCGCTGGTGGAGGAGCTCCAGCGTGAGGCTGCGGCCATGGTTTCTAGGAGGTCGGCGGCCCTGGAGGGTGATGATGGTCAGGGGTCATCCAGGCTTGGCGCGCAGGTGCCTGCCAGGCCGTCTCCCCTGCCATCGGCGGGCGCGGCTCCGCCGGCGGACTGGCCTCGTCTGGCGCCCCCGCGTCTGCTGGTTGAGGAGGATCTGGCTATGGCGCCTACTGATTTGTGCGTGGTCAGGAGATCATGGGAGGTGGCACACCTTGAGGACAGGCTGCAGCATGCCATGGTTGTGTACGTCGGCGGGGATCGGTCAGAGCTTTCGCCAGAGCTGGTTTTGCTTGCGTTGCGGGACAAGTTGGGAATCACTGCAGACAGAGTCTCGGTTCACAGTTTTCGCCCGGAGGATTTTCTTATGGTGTTCGCGAGGAAGGAGGACCGCATCAGAGTGGGATTGCGGCCGGTGATCGAGTTTGAGGGGAAGCGGCTCGCGTTCCGGCAATGAATCAGGCAGAATCAGGCAGTGTTCGTGGCGCTTCAGACCAGGGTTTGCTTGGAGCTGGAAGGCATCCCCCCGCACGCCTGGGAGTTGGAGGTGGTCGAGAGCCTGCTAGGTGGGTCTCGCTTCATTGAATCTGTGGCGCCGGAGACCTTGTCGCGGTCGGAACTAGCGTCTTTCAAGATGCTAGCATGGATGGCGGACCCTGATTCGATCCCTACCCGTAGGTGGCTGGCGGTGCCGGAGCCAGAGGAGCAGAGGGATGTGTTCCAGCCCAAGACGCTGCAGTACAAGGTGTTGATTCACCTCGACACGGTCACTACCTATCCGTACGGGGAGGAGCCATGGTTTCTGGGTGGTGGTTCGTCTGGGAGTGGTCAGAGTGGCCTGCTGGAATTGGACAACAACATGGGCGGCGGTGCGTCGACTCGTCGCTGCGTCTGGCAGTTTGGGGTCCGCGATGCTCGAGGGGACAACGTGGCCAGTGGGGCTGTTGCTTCGGCTGGTCGGAGCTATGCTCGGAGCCCAGGAGCTGGAGGATTCCACCCGTGGCGCCCGTTCGTCAGGTGGGGCAGGAAAGAGGGCCCACAACGGTCCAGGATAGGCTGACGCGGCGTCAGTCCGCTTTTGACCGCCTGGGTGGGGCCTATGGTCGGGAGAGGGAGACCGCTTCGCCTTCGCGGAATAATTCAAATGCTCCAAGTGCCAATGTGAGGGAGAGGATGCATCGGGAGCCGAGGACGAGGCAGGTGCAGCCTAATTAGGAGCCGTTGCAGGTCGAGACAAATTAGGCTGTGATTGGGCAGGGGAGCGTGCCGGATCAGGTGGGCCCCGTGGTGGTTTCTGCGCTTATGGTGGTTGCGGAGCTCGAGGCTGTGCTGCCTGTCCACATGCCTGGTGGGGATGAGATGCGCGTGGGGCCTGGGCGGAGGGAGATCCGGTCGGTGGTTGTGGCCATTGATGCGGCGGCTCCGCCATTGGTTGCGCCTCAGGACAGTTGCGAGCGGGAAGCGGGACCGGTCGCAGAGGATCCGGCTCGTGTGACCGCGGTGATGGAGTTGGCTGCGACAGAGTTGATGGGTGGGGACATGGTGCATCCCGAGGCTCAGGCGATGGTGACTAACTTAGGGGCACCGGAGCGGGCAATCATTGAGGAAGATTCCCCCGCATGTGAGGATGCACGCGTACAAGTGGTGGGCCCGGATTCGCTGGTTCCGGTTCTAGCCATGCAGGACGTGGATCTAGCCATGCAAACACGGGTTCCGCATGGTAATGACGGCATGGCACCACAGGAGTCGATTGCATTTGGGAAACTTAAGTGGTTATGTAACGCCCTTGTGAAGAAGTTGGTGCCACCACCACTCTTGGAGGTGCAGTCCACACTACGGCCTGAGGCAGAGCCATATACCCCGCGGAGAGCGACGAGAAGTGCTAAGCGGGCCCCAACTTCCAAGAACAAGGCGACACAGGCGGAGAACGTGCTCATGCGGGCACTGGGTATTGTCCCGGAGGATTTGGAGGGCAATGATGATCACATCGCGGAGTTGGCAGAGATATTTGAGTCACCTTTGAGCACTACAAAAAAAAGACACATCCGTGACATTTTGGGCCGAACGAAAAAAATTTATGTCATACATATGACACTTCTATGACGATAATTGTGAAAAAACCCGGTATCATCATAGATGTGGTGGGCTCCTACTTCTATGATATAAAATCATGACAGAAAATGGGCTTTTCGTCCTGGGCGGGCCGGAGACACAGCTGCATGACATTCTTTGGGCCGTCCATGACAGAAAAAACCGTGGTAGAAGCGAGGGGGAGGAAAATTTCGGGGAGTTCCCGGTTACGGTGGGAGGTCGGGGGCCGAGCGATGCGCGTTTCTCTCGTACACGTACACGCGTGTGTGCGAGGCGTTGGCTCTAACTGAACCCGAGCGAGGCGTTGGGCTCTAACTGAACCCGAGCGATTGCACTGCAGGCTACGCGTTACTGAACCCGAGCGATCGATCGATGGCTGTTAACTGAACCCGATCGAGTGATTCCTTCGCTACTGTTGCTAACTGAAGCCGATCGATTGGATGAACAGTGAGTGTTGCGGGGGGTTGGATGAACAGTGAGCGGTGGCGTTGCCTCTGGATTAACAGGACCCCGTGGTGTGGAGGGCTGGATGAACAGTAGACGGTGGAGGGGTGCCCGTGGAGGGGTGGTTGAACAGGACCCCGTGGTGTGGAGGGCTGGATGAACAGTAGACGGTGGAGGGGTGCCCGTGGAGGGGTGGTTGAACAGTAGCCGGTGGAGTAGCGCGCGGTGGAGGCTGGATGAACAGGAGCCCGTGGAGGCTGGAGGAGGTCGACGGTAGCCCGTGGAGGCTGGAGG
>NC_057799.1:314526046-314534458 GCF_018294505.1 Triticum aestivum
CGTCCGTTTTGTGGTACGCCACACCCCTCCCGATCAACAGGACCCCCGTTTCGACCGTAGGAGGTCCGTTTCGTCCATTTTGCGGTACGCCACACCCCTCCCGATCAACAGGACCCCCGTTTCGACCGTAGGAGGTCCGTTTCCTCCGTTTTGCGGTACGCCACACCCCTCTCGGTCAACAGGACCCCGTTCCGAACGTAGGAGGTCCGTTTCCTCTGTTTTGCGGTACGCCAGGCCTCGTTTCCATCGCCTGTTCCGTCCAAGCCCTCCCGATGAACATGACCACGCATTTCGTTCCGACCCAGCCGGTTGGCTCCCACGCGTTCCGTTGCCTCCCGATGAACACGACGCATTCCGTTGCCTCCCCATGAACACGACGCATTCCGTTGCCTCCCCATGAACACGACGCATTCCGTTGCCTCCCCATGAACACGACGACCACGCTATTTCTCCGTTCCGACCCAGCCATGTACACGAGCCATGGCCGTACGTATGCGCGAGTAGGCGTTCGAGACCCCGCCCGTATGTACACATACGTGGCCGTATTTTCTTTCTTGCACCCTGGCCGTTGTACGTACGTGTACATGCTACGTGCGCGCCTCTACTACGACACGTGCGCGCCTCTACATCGACCAGTATGTACGTACACGTTCGCGACCAGAATGACAACGCTACGTACGCTTTGACCAGGTGGGTCCCGACTGTCAGGCACTTCCTTGCCTACGAAGATGTAGCTGGTGGGTCCCAACAGTTAGGGGCCGAATCGTTTTTTTTGCCGGGACGCACTTCCTTGCGTGCGAAGATGTAGCCGGTGGGTCCCAGCAGTCAGGGGGCGAATCGTTTTTTTTGCCCGAACGCACTTCCTTGCGTGCGAAGATGTAGCCGGTGGGTCCCAGCAGTCAGGGGGCGAATCATTTTTTTTGCCTGAACGCACTTCCTTGCATGCGAAGATGAAGCTGGTGGGTCCCAGCAGTCAGGGGGGACGTTTTTTCCGCAAAATACAGTGGCCCGTCCAGTGGGTCCCAGCTATCAGGTGGAGGAATCATTATTTTCTGCGTAATAAGGAGGCACTTCCTTGCTGCGGCCGTGGACCCAGCTGTCAGCCTCTCCACGTACAGTCCACGTCCGACGGAAGTCGTTCCTTGACCACGTTGACCAGGCCGCGCCGAGAGCACCACGGCGGTGGACGACGACGAGGCCTAGGAAGGGGACGACGCGGAGCCAGGGAAGATGCGGCAATGGAAGCCCGCGTGGAGAGGAGTATGAGGGTTCACTGGTTCGGCTGCGGTGTGAGGCTGCCGTCACCGCAGGGCCTGGCCAGCAGTGGGAATAGTAGGGGCGGTGAGGCCTCCACGGCAGCACAGCCGGCCACGGGAGGCAGGAGCATGCGGCACGACCGGCGCTGCTTTGGGCGGCTGGAGCAAGAAGACCAGAGGTTGAAGAAGCACTACGGCCGTTGGATGGACATCGTACGGTCACTGGAGCTAGAATCGTTCATATTGACTAAGTTGACAAAGCCCTCCGTCCCCGTCAACTTAGTTGGCCCACAAGTCATCCTCCCACTATGGTGGGTCCCAGCTAGCAGGGGGTATTCATTTTTTGTGCGTAATAAGGAGGCACTTCCTTGCGTGCGAAGATATAGCTGGTGGGTCCGACATGTCGGCGGGGGGAACGTTTTTTCGCAAAATACAGAGGCCCTTTCGGTGGGTCCCAGCTGTCAGGTGGAGGAATCATTATTTTGCGCGTACAGTCCACGGCCGATGGATGTCGTTCGTTGACCACGTTGACCAGGCCGCGCCGAGAGCACCATGGCGGTGGACGACGGCGAGGCCTAGGAAGGGAACGACACGGAGCCGGGGAAGACTCGCCAATGGTTGCCCACGCGGTGGGGATTGCGAGGGTTTACTGGTCCGGCTGCCATCGCCGGAAAATAACAGGAGGTGTGGGTGAGTAGAGGAATGGCCTGGCCAGCAATGAAGTAGGGTGGGGCGGTGCGGCCTGTGCGGCAGCACAGCCGGCCACGGGAGGAGGGAGCAGGCAGTCCCACCGGAGCTGGTTTGGGCGGCTGGAGCAAGAAGATCAGATATTGAAGAAGCAGCACGGCCGTTAGATTAACATCCAACGGTCACTGCTGCTAGAATCGTTTGTGGACTAAGTTGACAAAGCCAAAGTACACGTCAACCTAGTAGACCCACAAGTCAGCCTCCAAATCTGTCCCAAACAGCATACAGCCCAAAATTTCTAGCCAGATTCAAATTAATTTTAAATCTAAATATACCTTAATTTAAATTCAATGAAAATTTTACCGCACAAAAACAATGAAATTTAAAATATCAAAATCCGAAAGAAAACAGTATTTTGGAACTAATTGCCTGTTTGCTGTATTTTTTCATTTTACAGCCCATTTATTATTACTTATAGCCCATTTCTTATTACTTATAGCCCATTTTCTGGGCAAAATGCATCCCTCCTCATCTTGAAAGATTTCCGGCCCAGCAGGGCGTAGAAAAGCAAGTAGGCCTACGTTGGTTATTTTGCAAAAAACAAAATAGCTGGCTAGCCATTTTCAGAAGGAAAAAAACAAACTGGGCTGGTCATGTGCTAAACATATGAAATAAAAGCCTGGGCTAGATGGGCCACGGGTCCCGCACAACCCATTTGATACCCTTCTCCGTCCCGAAAAAACAAAATTACTACGCGCGCTGCTGGGTCCCTACTGTCATCCTCACCATGTCAGTCATCTCCTTATTCCTCTCGGTTGTTGACCATGTTGACAACACCGTAGGGCGGCGCCGCGGCGAGCAAACCAAGGCGGAGGACGATGGTGAGGCCTCGGACGGGAACGAACAGGAGCCGGGGAAGATCACAGCCAGCCGTGGGAGGCGGGAGCAGGCGGTCCCGCCGGCGCTGGTTTGGCTTTGGTGGCTCGAGGAAGAAGAGACTGAACAAACGCGACAGACGTTGAATGTCAATCCAACGGTCAAGGTTGGCACAATCGTTTATTGACTAAGCGGACACCAAGTAGCATACTTTTTTATATATAGGAAGAAAACTGCGAGGAAAATGCGTTCGTCCGCCGTCCTCCTCACAGGGAACGTTCGCCACATAAGTGACTAGCACCCTTGGTTTTCAACCGAGAGGTCTTGGGTTCGAGTCCCAGGAACTCTCAATTTTGTCCTCCTTCCTTCCTCGCAAAAAAAAGGGAAAGAAAATCAAAGACTTGGGAAGGCGTACAGAACAAGCTAGTGTGCCAGTAAAGAGACGTTGCCGAGTTTTAGAAAAAAGAAAGGCGTGCTCCTGTAGCTGGTTCGAATCCAAACCTAGACTATGATTATATATGGTGCTATGCTACTCTGCAAGTAATGAAACTGACATACCCAACGTTCGCTTCTCCTCTTCTCTACTTACTCTGCCTAGCATCAGAAGCTCTGGCCGCAGCAACCATGTCCGCTGGCTGCTCGTCCACCTGCTCTTCAGCAGGCAACAACCAGATATGCGCCAAGTCACCACCCGTACCATCGCCTGTGGGTCTCATCACACCCCCGCCGGCATGCGCAGCGCAGCCGATTGCTCATCGCAACCCACTGCCGTTGGTGTGGTGCCACTGCTGCAAATCACGCAGAGTCATCCGTCACATCTCAACCACAATCCGCAACCCTGGCCGAGTCTTCTACAAATGCCCGAATCATGGGGTAATAATATGTTTAAGTGCTGTTCTGCTGCTTTCAGTTGCTGATTTTTTTATAGTTTGGTTGATGATCTTCCAATTTGATTCATGCAGAAAAGGGAAGATTCGTGTGATTTGTATTTCTGGGAAGTTGCTGATGTGGGGGAATGAAACTACGTTGATTATTTGGTTAGCCGAGGAATCCCAATACCAGCAGGTTGGGGTGTTGGACAAGTAACTGAAGGAACGGCAGAAGAGGAAGATGCAGAGCAGAAGGTTAAAGATGCAGTTCCTCTGATCATGGCCAAGCAACAGCTGCTGAATGGCCTTGACAGCAATGAGGAGATGAAAGAGCTTGTGAAGATAATGGGCAAAATCGATGTGCTCTGTAGGATGATTGTCTCTTTATTTGTAGTGTATGTAGCACTCGTGATGTATTCAGTGGCTACGACATGAGCACTTTGCTGAAACTAGTAATGAATGAAACCTGTGTAGCAGGCTGGGCATAGTGTTGTGAACATCTAATGATTTCTATTAACGGAAATCAGGGGGTATCCCCTTTTGCTCATATAAATAAATAAATAGCAGAGGCCCTGTCGGGTCAGCTTTGTTCTCATTCGAAGACGTCGAGCAAATTGCAGTCCAACAGCAAACTATGTCATCAAATTCAAGTTTCACAGCCAAATATGAGTACAACTAAACAACAATGTCATCATGTTTTAGTTGTCATACAACCACCAAACACAAATCAGCATACATAACAAGTGATGTTCTCACAGCAAAATACTAAACAACATGTTCATCAGGTTTCAGTTGTCATAGCAAACACAATTTCACATAGTAGATAAAAAAACGTCTTCTGATAGGCAAATACGACAAAAGCAATGTAATCATCATCCGCAGCAGCAGCGTCAACATCTTCGCCATGTGTATCAGTCTGAATCGTAATTCCCCACGGTGTCTTCTTCTTCTTCGTCCTCAACGTCCTCGAACGTTGGCTTCTTCTTGATCAACTCTTGTATGTCCACAGCACGACAGGCAATCTTTTCGCCGGCGTCATTGACGTGATGGTTCTCAAAGATATTAGGAACATATGTGTTATCTTGTACATCAGGAGCAGTGTAAGCATCATCTTGTTGTGCAACTTCATTAAACGAATTCCTCTGCTCAAACCTTTGCAATACTCTCGAGTCATCGCTACGTGCAAATCTGTCTTCCAAGAAAAATATCTATGTTGCTTGATTTGCCAAAATAAAAGGCTCGTTGGTCTGGTACGCCGCCTTGACATTGATGGATTTGAAATAATCATCAGCTCTGGGTTTTGCGATCCTGGAAAATAGGTTATACCAACGACAGCACAACAGAACCACACACCGATGATCCTCGAAACTGGAGATATACTGCAACTGAACAATGTCTGTTATGTTAGCATACATTTCAGTTGTCTCTTTGTCATATGTATCCGTGCTCATGATGGCACTGTTTTGTGGCTTCCTACCTTTGTCTCGTGCAAGGGTGTTGTAGCGCACATCTCCAACAACGCAAGATTCATAATGTCTTACCCGAGTATCAGGACCCATTGCTAGTGAGTAAAGGGCATCATCAACTGCCTGCCCATCCTCCCACATCTTCTTAACCTACGGTTAGAAAATAGACAAGCTAATCATCTTATGTACTCAATATATTAAAAAAACTAACAGTGCACTTCAAAAGCTTACATGGTTCTTGAACCATTTCGCAAATCCTGCCATAACCAGTTTGTCAATGTTTCTTGGATTTTGCGGCAGTAACTCCTCTTTGTAGATGCTGCACAACATAGTGATCGCGTCAAACATCTAAATATATAAGAATGTGCTGCAAGTTTAGTAGATTACGATGTATAAGCTGCAGTACTGCACTTACTTGATATAAGGTAGTATGTCAGGACAGTTATTCAACACATACCAAACCATTTTGTCCAAATCTTTAGGTTTGTCCTCTTGTCGACTCTTCCCTGTAACTCGAACAGAATAATCGAAAACATTGAGCCCAGGATTGTCTTCACCCACCTCTTTGCTAAGCTGATCAGCTGTTTCAATGTATTTTGAGCAGAATGTCAATGCTTCTGTAGCAATGTAGGCCTCTGCAATGGAACCCTCGGGTCTAGCTCTGTTCCTAACATAGCCCTTGAAAGTGCCTAGCCGCCTTTCAATAGGGTACATCCAGCCATACTGTACTGGACCTCTAAGTAATGCCTCATCAGGTAGACGAACAGCCAAATGCACCATCACATCAAAGAAGGCTGGAGGATATATCTTCTCAAGGTCGCATAGGATAGTTGGTATCTTGTCTCTAAGACGCTCCAAAGCATCTATCTTGATATTCCTACTGCAGAGTTCCCTGAAGAATTGTCCCAACTCTGCAACTGCTCTGTATAAGTCAGGGCGGCCCAATCCTCTAAGGATAATAGGTAAAACCCTTTGAAGTAGGACGTGGCAGTCATGAGTTTTCAACCCTTGTACCTTGTTTCCATCTGCACTGACTCTCCTTTCAGGGTTGGAAGCAAATCCATGTGGGAATCTCACACGTGATAGGACCTTGCAGAATTCTTTTCTTTTTACCTTGTCCAAGACGTACACAGCTGGTGCCATATCCCGTGGTTTACCTTCATCTTGCACCTGCAAATCCTTTCAGATACCCAAGTGTGTCAAATCAATCCTAGATTTTAAGGTATCTTTCGTCTTGCCTTCAATATTAAGAAGTGTGCTGATAATGCTGTCACATATATTTTTCTCGATGTGCATCACATCAAGATTATGCCTGTAGCGACCAGACCTCAAATGGCCTGTGCTGCTGTGCACCAGTGTCATCCCTGGATCAGTAATGCTGACACGCACAGTACAAATGGAGGATTTATAACAAAGTAGCAATCACACACTTATTACATCGAATATCTCCAAAGAGATTAAGTATGATAAACATGGCTTAAGTCCATCTAACAACGATAACAGCGGAAGACTTGGAAGAATAGTGAGTCCATCAACTCCAGCGGCATCACTGAGTATAAGACCACGACCTAAGGCACCTTACTCGTCGTCTGAAAAGTCTGCAACATGAAATGTTGCAGCCCGAGAACGGGTCAGCACATAGAATATGCTGGCAAAGCAACACATAGAGAGCAATGAACAATGATAAGGCTATACTATATGCATATATGGCTGGTGGAAAGGCTCTATGGTTACAGTTTTTGCGAAAAGCCAATTTTATCCTACTGCAAAGGAATAAATTTTATTTAACTATCATGGTGTTTGAAACATTGAGAAGGTACCTCCAACTCAATCCCAATTAAGTAACATCATTAACCCAACAAAATTAATTATAAGTATCACGGTGATGAGATTCAAATGATAATCCAGGTACTAGATACTCAAGTTGTCCATAACCGGGGACACGGCTAATCATGATCAGTTTGTACACTCTGCAGAGGTTTGTGCACTTTTCCCCACAAGACTCGATCGCCTCCGCTTGATTCTCGCACCGCCTGATGTTTGAGAAACGGATGACCGAGACACAGTCTTTCAGAAACAGTCACTCTCTACTCTGGATGGACCGGTACACCTACTTTCCCCTACATCTGCTAGTCCACCTCTTCAAGAGATCTTGTAACCTACTCAGCTATGCTAGAGCCCATAATAGCTTGCGGCTGCACACGGAAGTTTCTAGCATGAATAATCTTATGATCCCTTTGAGCCTGGGTGGCAGACCTTATACATACAGACAACACTGGGTTCTCCAGGTGCCTCAATCCACCCAGATGTGAGTTTTTAGTTGCCACCTTAAGTTAAACCATTATTAACAATCTCACATCTGTCATGAATGTCTCTCAAACCCAAACCACGTCTATGAGCATAGCATGGCATTGATAAAAGCAACGTAGAAGTAACTCCCAAGGGTTTGATAGATAAAACAGGTAATAGGTACTACCTCAACTATTTCCCAATACCCACAGTTTAATTAGATCCTAATCATGCAATGTGTTTGAGGAAATAGATCTAATGCAATAAAACTGGGTATGAACGGGGTATGATCAAAGTGTTACTTGCCTTGCTGATGATCTGCAAAACCTAGCGAGTCGAAGTAACAAGCGGCACACTCCGGGTACTCTATCGCAAACAAACAAGCATACAATCAGTACTCTTCTAATGCACAGGTAAAACTCGAAAGAAAGATCCAACCAGAAAGTTCAACTTAAGAACTCCGGTTTGCAAAAAGAATCAACTCGAAAGAAGCAACGAAAGTCAAACGGCGAAAGAAAGAAACTTCGTTTGCTAATCTGGATCTAGGTCAAATTTACTGTAGCAAAAACTTGTTTGAGTAGGTTAAACGGAAAGAGAATTTCGAGACGAAACTCTAGGCGCTTGAATCACCTGATTCCGATAAACGAGCGAGAAGTTAAACAGATTCGAAAATTCGATCGGAAATCGAATCTGAGAAAATAACGAGAAAATCCGACGAAAAAGAAAAACGGACGAACGGTTAAATAACGGACGTTCGTTAACAGAGAAAAACCGACGAACGCGTTCGTTAAAACGAACGGTTCGGTGAACGCTCGTGAAATAAGAAAACCGAAAAAAACCGATCTAGGGTTTTTTTTAAACAAAAGGTTTTTTTTTCAGAAAACCGGTCAACGTTGAAGACGGCCGGCGGCAGTACCTCGACGGGGCTCGCTCCGGCGAGGGTTCCGGTGGCGGGGCTCGGGGCGGGGT